>NC_082385.1:31238032-31255532 GCF_031168955.1 Gadus macrocephalus
AAAAAAGTTAAAGAGGCAGTCTTTAAAAAGAGTTCTACCACGGTGTTGGTAAATACTTGAAACTGATTGGTCAATAATGAAGGGTGTGCATTGTTGTTAAATAACGGGACACCTCTGTCCTGGTTTATTCCTTACATAAGAGACACTAACATACATTGGTACGGTATTGTTCGTCAGAGATTAGATAAAAACGATAGTTGAGATGTATTGTAATAGAAAGCTAAGGTCATTAGCGGATTTGATCGTTTAATCTTTTTACCTGCACCCATTTTTAAACCTCATATCTTCAACATTATTTTATATTCTGACTTACATGCGCTTGAGCTTTATGTGAGTTTACCATTGTCTCACAATAAAACACAGTAATGGCTTGAGCAGGAGAAATAAACTCCTAAACTCGATTTCTGAGATCAGCAGATAGAATGCTCATGAATCAATTCAATTATTATTTTATATGGATAAAATCCATCACATGATATCAATGTGACTAGAATTGATCTTTTAAAGATGTACGCACACACACACACACACACACACACACACACACACACACACACACACACACACACACACACACACACACACACACACACACACACAGCCTTACTTACGCATTAGCTGGATCTCAGGATTTTCCATAATTGCATCTCTCCAGATTCTATTATCCAATTTCGACCACACGCAATGGTGTAATTTGTAAAGACTTGTGTGACGTCTTATATCAAAGGACAAAAAACTTCACCAGAAAGAGATCCTAATTCATAAAAGCCCAGCCTAGAAAGGGCTCCAGGATTATGAAAAATAATGACCCTAATTGATACCCTTTCACGAGAAGCATATTGCAGGAAACAAAATCGTGATTTTGATGTCCAGAAGACAGAATACAGAATAATGCAGTATGTTACAGCCCTGCCCTGGATCTGTCCTGTTGTTCCCTCGGACAGAGGTAGGATAAGGTCAAAGACCCGGCTCTGCTGATCCAGGATCAGTGTATGTACAGCTCTGGGTGTGTGTATGGGGTCAAGACAGGACGAGACCAGCCGGCCAAAGATCACTACGCTAGGGGTGCAGCGACCGATAATAAAACTATTCTTTACAAAAATAAATTAACATTATTACGTTTTAGAGGAAAGAAAATCCATCCAAAACAGTATTAAATAAAACAAGATAACATAAATAAAAAAGAGCCCTCAGCAGAAAGTGAGAGTAAGAATAATAATAAAACACCATAAAATCACTAAATACACAACCTCAATATCGCCGAATCAAGATTTGAATTCATACGCAATGAACAGTGCTGCCCAAAGTACAGACCACTGAAAAATCCCTGCACCGGTATTCCAATGTTATACCTCCCGTCTCCCTAACCCAAACGACACCCAAACAAGTTGTTTGCTTGTCCGCTGTGTAAAAGGGCACGGCTAACTACATGTATCTGTGCGAAGCTTTGGGACGAAATAAGCTAGCTGCTGGCGTTGGTGAATCCTCGATGAGGCGCACAACAATGTCAACCTCACCCCCCCTCCCGCCCTCCCTCCCTCTCCCTCACTGGAGGGTGTGGAGTCGTCTCTTGACCGACAGACTCTCTCTCTCTCTCTCCGTCCTCGTCTTTCTTAACCTCACCACTGATGTCATGGAGGGCTTGCCTTCCATCTACATACCCTGAAAGGATAAGTTTAGCGGGGTGCTAATGTGTGGGTGTCTGCGCGTCCGTGCGAACATGCGTGCCCTTGTGTGCAGTTTGTGTAGGTGCCTCACGTGGCCTCCCTTTCCACGTCGATGCATTAATCTTGGCCTCGGATTAGCGGAGTTAAGGGCACATTCAGAGTCTCCACACGCCATACATCATGCAGCGATGGCCACTCAAAACGCTGGCGTAAGCGTCTCCGGGCGAACCCGGCAAAATGTCTGCAGCTCCAAGGGCCTTTCCACCGCAGAAAGTCGAGGTCTACTTCCTTTGTCGTGACTTTGGTTCAAGACTGCCGTTTCTTTCCCCCACTTCCAATTTAGTCCAAAAGTTAAAGGGGCAGTCTTTAAAAGACTTCTACCATATTGAATACTAGATCCTGATTGGTCAATGATGTTCCGAGGGTGAGCGTTTTTTTTTTGGATAACGGGACACCTCTGTCGTGGTTTATTCCTGATATAAGAAACGAAAAAGGCGTAAGATGGTGACGTAGAGTTGATAATAGAATAACCAAAAACGGTTGGTTTGATGTATTTCAATAAAAAGCCGAGGTCGGAAGTAGTTTTCAGCACTGAAAGAGTTTCAGTTTAGTTCAAGTCGTTCCTTGGCTACTTCAGATGTTATGACGTTGGTTCAAGACTGCAATTTCTTTCCCTCCACTTGATCTTTCTTTTTTTGGGATAATTATGCTATGAGGCTAACGATATGTTGAGTCGAAAACACATATATCTCCCCCTGTTTTGAGGGACAACACCACAAGCGCGCAAACATGTGAAGCTTGTTTGGCTACCAATGGTTGCATTGTTATTTTCCCACTTTATTCTCCCTCTCGTTGAAACCAGCAGGGGAGGAGGGAAAGAGGATGAAACACACCCCAACCCGACACCCCCTGCTGTGGTCAGGTGTCGCCGTGTGTGTGTTTGTGGTTTCCCTGTGTGTGTGTGTAAGCGTGTCTTCTGTGCGGTGTTTCTACACTGCAACTTGCTCAAAGTGAACGCATTGGATGTAAAAAGTTGGGCACCTGCTCTCTCTTTCTCTCTCTCTCTCTCTCTCTCTCTCTCTCTCTCTCTCTCTCTCTCTCTCTCTCTCTCTCTCTCTCTCTTCTCCCCTCTCTCTCAAACTTGCTCTCTCTCTCCCCCTGTGGGGTAAAATGACAGCAGAGTTCTGATGTGTGATCTTACTCCAGCAAAGTCTTGGGACTGCCTTGGAGAGCTGGAGGTAGAGAGGTTGGTTGGGAGGCAGGGAGCGGGGGTGATAGGGGAGGGGGGGGTGGTCCTAGTGGACTGAGGTTCTTCTGAGTGCTGGTCCGCTCCAATCTCCTCTTCTCAGCTCCTTGCGAGGCTGCAGTGGGTGGATGTGTCTGAGATGTCTCAACCTTCTTCACAGATTCTGCTGCAGCATTTCCCAAAACTCTCTCTCTCTCTCTCTCTCTCTCTCTCTCTCTCTCTCTCTCTCTCTCTCTCTCTCTCTCTCTCTCTCTCTCTCTCTCTCTCTCTTACCCCCCCCTCTCTCTCGCTCTCATTCTCTGTGTCTCTCTATCTGCAAACTCACAGTGACACCACACTGAGGTGTACACACACACACACACGCACACATGGCCATAAGCCTGCCATGCCTCCCCTCCCCGGTCGACAGACATCTTGATGAGAACTCAGTGGTGAGCCTTCCTCAGAACCACCAAGGGTCTTGAGCCTTGTGTGTGTGTGTGTGTGTGTGTGTGTGTGTGTGTGTGTGTGTGTGTGTGTGTGTGTGTGTGTGTGTGTGTGTGTGTGTGTGTGTGTGTGTGTGTGTGTGTGTCTTCGTCTGTGTGTAATGCCCTTGAGCAAGGCAGATCCCCTCCTCCCCTCCCGGGGCGATTCTTCTTCTGTGAATCGTGTGTGAGGGTTTTTTGTTTTTCAAACTCAGGGAAAGTTTCATAAGGTGGAACGGTAGTGAAGAAAACCAACTGACTTTTTTGTTATTTTTTTCGGTTTGTTCCGGTATCCTTGGACTAAACGGATAGAAAAGGTAAAAAAGCATGAGTCATAAAAACCCTACAGCCAAATATCATAATTTTTCATACGTCCATCGGTCACACCCGTCAATCATGCTCACACCTGCTGCCAACTGCCAAGGGAAAGACTCATGAGTCCATGAGGTAACGAAGAAAAACCCAAAACCCAATTCCCCAAAGAGCTTCAGAAACTGCCCCTGAATATGCCTTCCATCAAAATGGATCCCTGTATTTTGCTTCCGAAATATATCCTGGGGGGGATGTGTGGGGATGGGGTCGATGTATGGTTCATCCCAGCTGAAAGTTTCCAGGTTTGATCCCCTATGTCCGCCCCCAGCATAAGCTGTAGGCGTCCTCACCCTGAGACACCCCTAATCTTGCAAATCCGACTATAGATTCCGATCTACAGCCGTTTCTGATCTGTCTTCAACTCTGGTTGAACTGGGCGTCGCCATTTCATTCCCTTCCTGTTTATTGACCAATCGTGTTGCCGTAGGCGGGGAAATTGAAGCACGTTATTATCAGACAAAAACTCACACAGCGACAGTAGACTGTGACGAAAGTGTCTGTGAAGGTTTCAAATCCACACTGTGAAGGCTGGCCACTGTGGAAATGCACTTCTCAATCCCCCTCCTCAAGTTTTATCGACTCGCGTAGATGCAGTTTTCTTGGGTAAAAACTTCTCAGCATCGAAACATGAAACAATGCGTAGCTCCGCCCCTTGGAGTTTTTTGGTTTCCTGCTGAGACCCTGTACTAATCAGATGCAGCAGATGGTTCGTCACACGGAAACATCGGAAACATCTGCAGAGTCATGCTTGGATAAACATTGGAAAATTGCAGGCACTTTAAAAAAGAAAGATGACTTGGCAGGTGATTGGATGAACTATCATGATGAGGGTAACTATTATCCTCATCAAGTATCACTTCGATCCCGTCACTCCACACTTTCTCGCATAATAGTGATCAAGAGGCGACATGTGGCTCAGGAGGTAGTGCGGGTTTGCTAGAAACCGGAAGGTTGCTAGTTCGATCCCTGGCTTCTCCTAGTGTGTAGAGGTGTCCCTGAGTAAGACGCCTCACCCTCACTGCTCCTGACGGGCTGGCTGTTTCCTTGCATGGTTGACTCTGCCATGGGTGTGTGAATGCGTGCATGAATTTGTGAATGTGAGGCAATATTGTAAAGCGCTTTGAGTGGCCACCGGTTAGGAAAGCACTATATAAATGCAGTCCATGTATCATTAACATCTCGCTATTCCAGCTACCATCTCCAACTAAAAAATCTGCTACAGCATAGTAGGAATGCTGGATCAGAGAACTAAGAGACTAGCAGGTTAGGGGCTAACATGCAGGCACCGGCTCCTTAATGCCATGTGTCTAGAGTTCATAGAGTTTATTTACCTTGGGTAAAACAATGCGCTGAATGCTAAATGACTCAATAATGCTGGTAAATGCTGACCCAGAATCGGGTTGGGGAGGTAGGTCATGGAGGCTCTATAGATGAGCTGAAACTAAGAAAAAGCATGAGTATTGGTTGATGAAGTCACTGGAGGAGATAAGGTTAATGGCAGAGGAAATGGCGGAGGCAATTAGCGCCGAGCAATGTGAGCTAATACACGGTAGACATTAGCGACGCGTATAACGACTGTTGCCAATACAGTGGGAAAAACAAATGAAAAAAAGTACTTAATGATGCGTTTTGAAGGGAAAGGAAAGAGGTAAAATACTGTACATATACAGCGAAGGTTATTCAATAAAAATAAAATATTTTTTTGCATGCGTCGGCGCGATCGTTAATGCTAGCTTATTAATGACTCAGGGTTTTCCTCTTGTTGCGGCTTCAAATCCGCCCGCAGGTTTTTTGCGATGCTAGCCCCGGAGATGGATGCACGGTCAATTATCATTTAAATTAAACGAGGCACAGGCCTTGTGGCGTCGTTTCACCAGCAGTAGAAGGAAAATGTGTGTATTGAATTTTACCCTGCTCACTGATGCGGAACTTCGATATTGTGTTTTTACTGAATCGTAATTACTACTTGTGTCCACCCCTGTGGTGGTAATGCACATGCTAATGTAATAGCATTACACGTTGGGGAGAATGTGCTGACCTAATTACGCGCTAAGTTAGCGTAGCCTAGCCGAGTGGGAAGACAACGTTGTGTGACACACGTGCATTGTTTTCGCACACACTCACTCACTCACTCACTGACTCACTTACACACACACACAAAGACCCACATGCACAGAAAAACGCACACACAGACCCACATGTACACACACACACTGACTCAAACACCCACACAGAGACCCACATGCACGTACACTAACAGAACAACATGTGCACACACACACACACTCACACACACACCCACACACACATACACACACACACACACACACCAACATAGACCCACATGTGCAAACACACACATGCGTTGACATAAATGAATAAACGCGAGTGGGTGCAGACAGAAATTAACACACACAAGATTGCAAAATGCAGACAGGCACACACACACACAAACGCACGGACACACACACATGGCCCTGCTGCAGAAACTCTGTGCTGTTGTCGTGCCACTAAACGAGTCCATCCAAGCTTGATGTGAGAATAAAATTAGCCCGAGGAGGTCTGCCTGTGTGCTCCCTGTTGGAAGGAAGTGGCACAAACAGAAAGAAAGTAGGGAGGAAGGAGAACAAATCCAAGAAATATGTAAGTACTCTACTCGTCCTGTTGCTTAAATCTACTGAAAGCAAAGTATTCACTCCCATAATGTCGCTGCTGCTCATTTTCAACATGAATAGTCGTCTCTGAATGCAAAACATCAAGTGCTTCAGAGGTGTTTGCGGTGCTATTGTTGTGTCTTGTTTGTGTAGGTGTATGGTTGAGCTTGTGTGAGTGTGTGTGTTTTTGTGTGGGCTTATAGGCGATGGTTGTGTTTGTGCAAAAGTGCTAAAGGCCCTGTGCATGTGTGCGTTTCTGTGTGAACTTCAATACGATTTTTACTTGTCAGATGGTGTGTTTGTGAGAGCAAAAGAGTCTGTGTGCATCGGTGTGTGTACGGTCCATGTTCTACCAAACACCTGTGTGCTTGCGTGCGTGAGTGTGGGAGTGAGTGTGTGTGTGTACGTGCACACGTGCACCTGCAACGTGCGCTGGCTGGTGGCTAGACGGTCTCGGCTTCATGCAGGACATGTATGCCCTCACTTAAAGCAGGTTAAAGCACAAAGGGACACAGCACAAAATTAACCTACACACACACACACACACACACACACACACACACACACACACACACACACACACACACACACACACACACACACACACACACACACACAACCTCTTCCATTTGTGACGCACGGCTCGGAAACGCTAGAAAAAAGCGAGTTTTTCCTGACCCAAACAAAACAAAAGGGAAAACAAATCTCATAATGGCCGCCACGCCGGCCAGCAGCGCCTCTCAGTCTGCCACTTAGAGAGCAGAAAAAAACCCAACAGACTGCCCCTGAAGTTCATCATAATTATCCGCACACACAAACACAAGACCATGTTTACAGCTCTCCCCTATTTTCCATTTCCATTTAGCCGTTGAGGCGACACATTCATCGGGGACGACTCACGAGTGATGGTGGAGAACAATTTAAGAGTAAGATCAAATAAGCAGCGGGACTGTTATCAGCGAAAAAAGAGCTCCGTCAATATCCAACGGACGCAGAGAAAGTCATTATGTATTTGTTGTAAAGTCATGAATGCGAGACGAACGGACAGACAGGAGGATGTCACCGCACCCGAGGTGACGGGGCTGAACAGACAGACAGGACAGCGCAGGCGGACAGACAGAGACAGGTGACAGACAGGTTCGCCTGCGTCACCATCGCAAGGTTAACCTGAGTGTCCCGCCGCAGCCGTCGGCGTGACGCTTCTTCGTCTCCTCCTCCTCCTTCTCCTCCTCCCTGATTCACCTTGGCAGTTTCCCTCCTCCAAACTTCTCCATGCTTCCTTAAATAACCAACCCCCCCTCCCCCCCTCCACCACTTCCCCCATCTGCCGTCAGAAGTTGTTAGACCCTTCACGCGACGCGGCTCCTCTGACTTGAGAAGCTGATGGTTTTTCTTTTTCACTTCAAAGAGAAAGTGAAAGTAGAAAGAAGTAAATAAAACAACCAAAAATACAAAGAGATATGAAGATTGATTAGGAGAGAGGATGGAGCGGAACGGAGTCAGCTCCACACAGTGTGTATGTGCATGCAGGCTTTCCTGTGCTCCATCATTCCCAACTCATGTAGCGAAGGGTTAGTGTGTGTTTTGTGTTTCTGTGTGTACATGCATCACATTGTAAGTAAGACTGGTTGCGTAGATGTGTGGGTGGTTTTTTTTGTCTGTCTGTCTGTGTGTAGACATTTTAAAGTCTTATTGTGCGGTTTTGCATAGGGGTGTCTTGGATCCGGCACCTCTACGATGTTACAGCAGGACTTCTGGGGGGGGGGGGGGGGGGGGGGGGGGGGGAGGAATGGGGGAATGGAGTTCCGCCTTGTTTCCTTGTTTCATTACGGAGATATACCACCGAAGAGGGACTTATCCAAGCGAGGGATGAGGTTTTCAGAAGGGGGGTTTTAGTTAGTGTGTTTCTGCGGAGGCCAATCACCACGGTGTTGATCTGAATCGTCTACACTCCTCTAAGAATGTCAACGGCCACACGCAATGTTTTAGCCGGTGGTACGGCTAAAACATTGGTCTTTACTTAGTGCCATCCGTGTTTGTGTTAGTAGTCCTACGAGGTTTATAGCAGAACTCCTCTTGGGATTGGGTACAGCGCCTGGGCCGTGAAACCGAAAAACAAATGAACAACGGGGGTCAACTGAAATGTTTCAGAGAGAAACATGGGTGGCAGTAACTCAGGAGGTCGAGCTTGGCTGGTAGCCGGAAGGTTGCCGGTTCGATCCCCTGCTCTTCCGGGGACTGAGGTGTCCCTGAGCAAGACACCCCACCCTGACTGCTCCTGACGAGCTGGCTGTTCGTCAGGACAGCTGAAAAGCTGAAAAGAAGGGTTAGTAAGTAATCTAAACGCCCGGTTCACCAAAATAAGACTAGGTGAGTTTGAGTCCAGGATTAACCCTTTCAGACCCGGATGTCTGGAGTCTGACCTGTCGATGGGGGGGGGCGCTCGCACAGAAGGAGTGTGCAGGCTGTCTAAACACGAGGCATGACGCACTTTCTTGATGCTGGAGCCTTGGAACATGAGGGGTATCATGCGGTGCCTTTATCCTCTTGGACCGCCTTCTTCTTCACCTACAGTGAAGTTGGCCTCTACTGAACATGTGTTGTCCGGAGCACTAAGCCAGAAAAAGGTGAGGCCCCTCATGGCTTCAAAAAGCAAAGCAGCTCAGCAAAGCAAAAGCACTGCACCAAAAGTGCTCAGCTCCTGTTGATACCCTCCCCCACTGCTGTTTAAAAGCGCTCCGTGCGATGAGGCTTCCTTGAGTGAGACGCCTCCGAAGCACTTTCTTGAATCACTTAAGTCACTTTGGATGAGAGCATCTGCTTAACGGAACTGTACAAGGGACTAATAAGCATACCCTTTGTTCACGCAGCATTTAAAATATTTGAAGTTGATAAAAAGAGAAAGACAATAAAACAATACTGTCAAGGCGAAATTGCAAAAAAAGAAAGGGCAGCTACAATAAAGAGCTAAAAGCCAGTCTAATGCAATATGGGCTGAAAGAGATTTCAACTAAGTTGTTTCAGAGTCTAGGTGCCCTTGTTGCGACCTTGCATCCAGATTGTTCCACTTTCAACATTAAAGTGGAACAATCCGCACCGAGTCTAGCGTGGGAACATATCAAAACTCAGGGAAGCATTGTTGGTTGTAAATTTACAAAAAGCAAATAAAATAATCAAACAAGACGTCAAAAGGGATGAGATAAGATGACGGAGTGTGAACACACTGAGGGTAAACACATTCCACTCGGGCCTGTTTTTGAATCACATCGCTTCACGTCGCTCCGCGCGGTTACAGTAGCGTGTTAAAGCATTTGAACTCCTCAAGAGAGGAAAAAAAACTGTCGGTGTAATCAGATGATACGCTCGGAGGCCACATGTCAGCTCCTGTTCCGTAATCTGATTGGCTGACGCAGATCCAGCTGTTTTAAAAAGATCTCCCTCTTCCATTCCATGAAGAGGGATGTGGCTTTGATTTTCACTCGTGGAGGGGAGAGGTGGAGAGTGTTTAGTCGGTGGGACTTCTATTTTATTCTACTTTTCTCCGTGAGTGAGAGGGCGAAGGGATTTGCTTGAATTGGTTAAGGAAGGTTGTTTGGATTAAAAGAACTGAACTGTTGTGTTGCTGTGCTCTCTCTCATGCATAGCCCTTAATAACAGCTACAGCCTTCACAGGCCTCGTGAAGACTGTAGACTGTGCAGTCTTCACAGGCCCACAAAGGGCTTCACAGGCTGTGTGTTCATGATAACCCCCCTGGCCCTATAGGCCCCCCCTGAGCGCAAGAACAAACTCCCTTAATAAGCAAAGAGGAAATCTTGAGAAGGAACGCAACGTGGGAGAACTACACCTCATCTTCACCTGCCCCCCTCGCTTCATAGACTTAAAAGCCCGGCGGTCAGGAAGTGCACAACTTTATCAGCACAGAAGCACCCTCACCACGACCCACCCGTTCAAAAGCACCCCCACCCTGGGTTGAGCCAGCGTAACACACCTTGGGGCAGTTCTTAACGACTCACCCCTCATTACCGGGACGAGACGGGAACAAAGACGAGAGGAGACAGGCCACCCTCGTCGGTGACGCGGACGCCGCACGCACACACACACACCCTCTCTCGCACCGCGCTGAGTCGCGCTGTCTCCTCGCCTATTCATTTGCCACATACTTTGATGATGTGTGTGTGTGTTGTGCGACTGTCTTTGAGTAGTACAAAAGGCGCCAGCGCACACCAGCGCAGACACTTCGGTGGCGGTTCTACTTAGTAATCAAACGTCGGCGCTCAACACACAACAGCTGACGGCCCTGAAACGCAGTCGTGACAAAGGAAAGTGTGTGTGTGTGTGTATGTGTGTGTGTGTGTGTGTGTGTGTGTGTGTATGGATCTTTTTTTATCTGTCTGCAGGTTTGGGTGTGTGTGGGTGTGCATGTGTAGGTGTTTGTTTTTCTGTGTGTGCAGGTGTGTGTGCATGTGTTGCTTGTTTGTGTGTGTACATGCCCACGTTGCTTTGGAACAGTAGGGAAGGTTGTGTAGATGTGGGTGAGTGCGTGTGTGTGTGTGTCTGTGTGTGGGTGTGTTTTTTGTGTTTGTGCGTGTAAATGCTTCACGTAAAATAGTAAGGCTGGTTGTTGAGATGCGTGTTTTTGTTGGTGTGTTCGTGGATGTGTGTGTGCATGTGTAGTTTTGCTTGTGTGTGTAAATGCGTGACATTGTGTGAATAGTAAGGCTTGTTGTGTAGTTGTATGGGTGGTGGTGGGTAGGTAGGTATGTGTGTGTTTGTAGCCATGCCAAAGTGTTTGTGGACCATCAAGTAACATCAATGCTCTAAGCATAAATGTCTGTGTGTGTGAGTCTGTCTGTCTGAACGGTGGCTACATTTGGGTCACCAATGTGTCACTCACTGTCACACGCTCGCATCAGTTCACATTAAACTTCGACATCTGACAGCCCCACCCCCCCCCCCCCCCCCCCCTCCCACGAACGAAGATGCTTGCTATGTGCTGATACAGTCCACTGTGTTCCTCACAAAGCGTTTGCTGTAGTTACAAAACACAGAAAATCACAAGCAAACTACGAAGAAACTGGAAAATAAATCAGTGACAAAAAATATCCATCCTTTCAAATTCCTTCCAAAGGTTGAGCAAGAAACTGAGGAGTTTGGCTTCCTTTTACGTGCAATTTTTGAGTTTGTTGTCCTAAGTTTTCTTATTTGGTTTATTTGATAAACAACGAACAACTTTTGTTTTGATTGTGTGTGCTTTATATTTTCTTTGTGGTATGTTAACCATCTCAGACAAAAACCAACTAAACCTAACAGGTATGTTGTTCTCTTGAGAGGTTAAAACACTGCAAATGAACATGAAACGCTATTTCAATTCCAGCCGTAGAAGTACTCACAAAAGGAGTGAAAAAAACCTGTGAAAATAATTTGACTTAATATACGAAAATATGCGACATTTGAAGATTAACCAGAAGTATAAACATTCTTCTACCATTCCCATCAAACCACTGAACCCAGATATGTTATTTTGAACCTTGTTTGATGTCACAGGGTTGCATGCATGTTTTCATGTGGAAAGATAGTTTATCTTATGAAAATCAAAATCAATCTCAACATGTTGCTTTCAACAAGTAATAAAAACCGGGGAGGTCCAGCAAAGAAAGACTTGAGAACCCCAACCCAGATGTATATTCATGAGAGTGCAGGTTTACTTTTTTAGTACAAAACATACTTTATTTAGAATGAGAAATTGACAGATTCACAACAAGCAGTCGAAGATAAGCAGATTTGAATCCCAATAGGAACCAAAACATAACATAACAAACAGACCTAGGGCCCTATTTTAACGGTCTGAAATGCATGTGAGAAGCGCCAAGCGCAAGTAGCTTTGTGGGCGGTTCTATGGCGATGTCGCTAGTTTACCGGCGCGAAAAAATGACTCTTGCACCCGGTGCATATCTAAAAAGGGTTAGTCTGAAGTAGCCTGATTACCTGTAGGTGTGGTTTGGGCGTAACGTGCAATAAACCAAGGAGAGTGCCAGCTCCCATCCCCTTTAAGAGCCATGAGCGCATTTGAATCTGACGAGTTGATATTTTGACAGCGCGTCTGCAGTCTCCGATGAGACAGATGCACATGAATTTCAAAGTCCTCGAATAAATTTCGGCAAAGAAAACGTACATGATATAACATATGATATGCGGTAACTGTGGTACTATTTAATGATATACGCAATACACTATAAACATTGTTTCTTAACAGTATTGTATGCATTATCGTTATCGACTTGTGTTCCTAATATGCATGTGTCCCCCCGTTAATATACATTGCCATGGACTGTATTATGCGTTACGTGTTTAGTTTGCGTGTGTTTAAACAGATGGACGCACACACGCGCGTATGTGTGCATGTGTTACACATACACACACGCGAGTCCGCATTCATTCATTATTTTTAACACTCACTCGCGGTCAAACAATGTTTTCTCACGATCAAATACTCATCAATCCTGAAAGTCATGGGCATGTACACGATGTCTGTGTCAAGAAAATATGTGTTTGCTGTACGGTTTTTTGCGGTAAAAAGTACAACTTATTACCGCTGTATCAACTGTTCTTTCCCAAATAATTTACCAAGAATGTGTGGCTAGGCAGATGAGAGAAGCAAAGTGTATGCGCGAGGTGCACAAGCAACATTATGGATGCGCCCTTAAAAACATGCCACTGACTTTAAACCAGGTATTTCCTGGTTTGTGGCGCAAGTGGTTTCTGAAACTGCAAGATAGCACCAGGGAACGTTTGCGCCAGAACACGCCTTCTCCTCTCACCGACCCGCCCCTTGGGGGCGCAAAATCATTCCCTAATTCACCGAGGAGGCGCAGGAGGGAAAAGAACGCTCTGCGCCAGTTGCAAACTGGCAACGACACATGCGCCAGTGATTAAGTCAATTGCGCCGGTTGCAAGATAGGGCCCCTAGACTTGAAGTTCGATAACAGGCTACATGAATAGCGTAAATAATAATTATGTTTAAATAAGTCATAAGTAATAAAAGGGGGACCCTGACACACAATGAACTAAACATAAGTGAAGCAACTAATTAACACAGGTGTGTTAATTGGGTAATACTTTGCAATAAGGTGACATTAATTGCACATTGTCAATGCAGTAATTAGAATTAAATAACATATCATTCAAAATATACTAATGGCGTTCTTGTAAAAACAAAACAAATGTAAATGTTGTACTGGAAATGTTCACCATCATTGTGATTCCTGGTGTGAATTTGATATAATGAGCCATCAACTTATTTGGATTGAAGTCTTAAGAGGCAAGTAGGTCTTGGCAAAGCTTCCCTCGATCGGTGGCCATATTGGACTGACGTTCAAACAATCTGATAAAGTGACAAGCATATTGCAGTCTGGCACTGGCTTCTACCGAGCTGTGTACCTTTCAAATTGTCTTGAGCGGAAACCAACACGACAACGAAAAGAAGTCTATCTCAGAGTCAGCCGAGTGTTTTCTGAGTGCAGTGCCAGGTCTGATCGGTGCCAACATCGATGCTTATCACGTCCCGATATTCCGCTCACTATGGCTGAAACAATAGCACGGGGTCCTTCCGAACGCTTTCAAAGCCATGATTGAATCGTACCGGGCAGGATGTTTTCCTGTGCGAATCAGGAATAGAGGAACAGGAAACACGCCGGAGCAAGGGTGTTTGACTTGAAGTTGAAAGTTAATAGGTTTGTTCTTTATTTGTTCCACAGTCTGCCTGTAGCCATCCTCGAGCGAGAAGCCTCGTACCCCTTGAAATCTGCTCCAGGATGTATCTAAAGTTCACTGTTGCTTTTGATAAGCCTCCTCTGAAAGACGTAATAGTAAGGGATACATTCTGTACATGAAATCACGTTATTACGTTGATAACTACCTTCATTCACGTCAACGTGGCTTCCTGGAAGTGCCACTAAAACACAATTGGAAGTCATTCCTATAAATAGATTCAGATTAGCACAGCCCCCATTAGTAATGCTCTAAAAGAAAAACATTCAAAAAACAAGAATAATTTGAATCGATGAAGACCACAATATTGTTTGGCATCACTTTACCAACCAATTAGGTGGGTTTATATTCCGGTACGCACAGAGAGACAAGCGCACATTTCAACATTTTCATAACAAAGTCGTCTAAATTACTTTGTTACCGTAGACGGTTTAATTCCTAATGGAGCCCTAGCTGAAAACACCTCCTCTAAGCTTTCTGCTGGACGTATTAAAATGTTAGCTGATGGAATTTCGGGTTCACATCAGCGAGCAATACCTTTTCGGTTAATGTTTCCATATTAGCGCTTCGACTTTTTTTTTCCGCAGGGCCCACTAAATATTCCATTAGAAGCATCCATTCTGTTAACCCCGAGAACATAACATTACAGAGCACATGACCAAATTACCCATTTTGTCCTGACAATTCGTTTTGTTCCCTCCCTTGTCTTTATCCCTCTTTTTCCTCACTGCTTTAAAGAGAGAGAGAGAGGGAAGTAGAGTGGAAACGAAAATGCCACCAATCTGCATCACTTAAAGTCAGGGTGGGAGGGAGAAAGATTGTGAAATGAATGTTCCATTTCATTTCACGTGCCAGTGACTGACTTTTTGTTTTTTCTTTTCGAGTTCATTGTTGAGCTGGTTCTTTGTTATTTTTTTTTTAGACTTTTACCCTACCACTTTGCTTTTGTTAAATTCTGACTGTGATTTGTTTTAAAGTGCTTTTCGGCCATACTGCGCAATACCGCTGTAATTCAATGTAATTGGAGGATCAAATAAGCAAAGGTAACATTGCAAATGTCTCTGATTATTTTAACGAGACCAGCTCATAAGCCCCAGATGCACAGCTTGCATTTAGCATATTAGCACTCTTTATACCACTGGAGATATAAGTACTGTATACTGTCGTGTTAAAATCTGTCAGCGTTGTGCCAAGACGAGGCAATCAAATCCAGACATTTGATTCAAATCTAAAGACTGATGGCAGATGATCTCAAATCTTGGGCAAACGGGGGGGGGGGGGGGGGGTTCACTTTTTTCGCATCATGTTTCTTTCGACCAATCACGTGGCTGCAGGCGGAGAGTCGTACACGCTCGATTCACCAACACGAATTCGGCTTGCGTGTTAGCCCAACTGAAAAAAAATGGTGAGGAAAAAGGTTTCAACTCATCACGACCTCCATAAGAAACACACCTGTCCAACTTCTCAGCCGCCGCCGCCCCCCCCCCCTCCCTCTGGAACTCCCTCCCCAACCACACCAGACCGGCGGACGCACTCCCTCCATCAAAACCTTTTAAAGACGGCGGTGACGCGCTACGACGGGATCCGAGATTACACCCGGACGAGCTCTCGACGTTTAAAAAGCGCAGGGACACGATGAATATTTAACCACTGCGGAGCGCAGACTTAGCAATACCATCACCAAGGTTGGGCGATAACATGGCCCTTCAGTGTGCATTATTCATGCGGTTGTTCTTACTGGAATGTGGACTTTATTTTGTTTTAATTGCACTACTCCAACAGCTTAGGTTGACCTGTGTGTCTTTGTCTATATATGTTTCTCTCTCTCTCTCTCGGTCCAACCCGGTCTCTTCAGGGGTTAAGTTTGGGGGAGATAAAAGGCAGGCGTGTCAGACTTTATCAACTCTGGCGGGAACGTCACGATTTTGCGACGTTGAAAGGAGTTTTTTTAGGGGGAAATGATTGACAAACAAAATTTCTGTTTATTTGGAAAATAAGTGTATCCAGAAAAGCATTTTCCGTCTATGGGAAACATTTGAATACATCCGAGGCATGTTATGTTTTTAAAACAGAGTTTAAGGCTCGGGAGGTAGAACGTTTGGCTAGTAAGCGGTAGGTTTCAATCCCCGACTCCTAGCTGAGTTTTGAGGTTTCCCTGAGCAAGACGCCTCACCCTGACTGCACCCACCAAGCTCGCTGTTGCCTTGCGTGGCTGACACCGCCGGAGGTGTGTGTGAATGGCTGCATGCATGGGTGATTGTAAGGCGCTTTGAGTGGCCACTGGTATTAATGGAGTCCTTTTCGTCAAATTCATGCTGCTCAACTTATTGGTGATAATAATCAATTAAATTGTACTTGTATATTGTACTAGTATAGCCCTTAATCACGTGTGCAGTCCCCCCAGTTGGCAAGATAAAAGTCCCTTAATGAGCAAGGAACAAATCTGGAGAAGGAACGCAGAATGGGGGATTCCTTCTTCCAGGGATCATCAGGAGTGCAATGGGTGCCATCATTTACATACTGTATATATTGTAGCGGGCCAGTGGGTATGGGGTTTCCACGCTACCAAGTTGAATAGATAGATGGATAAAACGACGCAACACAGAGAGCAGTTCACATTCAGAATGGTTTATTAGCCTAGTAAACAAAACCAGGGTGGGAAAAGGGTCATCCACCTCCTTTGTGATACAGTCCGTGAACCTTGATCAGTCCAATTCTTTCCACCTGTCTCTCTCCCTCGTAGGCCATACCGCGCTACCAGGTGATCACACAGATCCTGCCGGTAGTTTGCTAGCCTTCATAGATCACCCTTCCCGTGTCTGTCGTTTGCTAGCACTTTAAAGCCCAAGCACCCCTGCTTAACGATCCCCAGGCTTGCCTCGGTAAAGGAAGGAAGTCCATGTAAGGCTTTGGGGTGGAGCCAGCAGGTTGCCAGACCTGCATCTCCCCTCACTCCTTCCTGCAGTTTGCCACGATATAATAAAAATCGACTCAATGCTTACTAACTAATGACTCAAGGAACCCTAACCCCTTTACCATACACGCAAAGCCATGACATCTCCGGGCCTGGAGAGAGAGATGGAATGGTTTTCCGAGTTCCCGAGAAGGATCGATTCCCCCTGGGTTCAGCCTCGCTCCACCGGGTCCTCGCTCCCCTTCCACTTTGCGACGTCTTTCTCCAACCATACTCTGTCGTTCACTGTCACGTATCCCATTTCTCTTGTTAACCCTTTTCCACCAAATTTACAAACTCTGGAGTTTGTGGTCTCTCTCTCTCCTGGTCTCTCTCTCTAGATGTCCCTCTTGGTCTCTCTCTCTCTCTCTCTCTC
>NC_082385.1:31260532-31268992 GCF_031168955.1 Gadus macrocephalus
ACTGGTTCATTCCCCGGCTCCTCTGAATGTCGAGGTTTTACCTGAGCGAGACGCCTCACCCTGACTGCTCTGGGCAGAGAGACGTGGTGTCCCCTGTCTGTATTAAAGCTATAGTAAGTAATCATCATGGTACCCCACCACGTTTCCCGAGGAGACTGGACTTCCTTTCCTTCCCTTCTGTGTGCTTAGGTGACCTTGGCACGATGCTGCCTTCTTTACTAAACGGCAACGACCATCGTCAGATTCCGAGATGTTCCGAATCTAACGACGGTCGTATTTTCCGAAAAAGTCGGCGTCGCACCAAACGTTCGGTCGCCTTGGCGACGGCTGGCGACGCCTCTGTCTGTCTGCGGCGGAGACTCCCGTCCAATTCCACGGCCAAACGGTGCGCTGGGATTTGACGGCGTCTTGTCACTTGGCTAATTAGCCATGTCACGGCGCCACAGATGGTCGCAGGCTGACGCCGCCAGCGTGCCGCATCTCTAATTCCTGCCGGGGAGATAAACACTGGTGCTCACGTGACTGTGGTCGGAGCCCAGTGTTTCATCACACGCTTTTCTGATGGGCCAATATTGGCTGTACAGAATGGTTTCGTTCCTCTGTTTAGTCTTTTGTGCCTGGGGTTGTTGATACTGTACGACTACTTGGGAAAAGCATGGAGTTGTGATGCATTGTGGGTGTTGTAGTCTTTTGGTGGTTTCCTCTGTTTCGTTTTGGTGCCAAACCACCCCCCCCCCATGGGCCTGGGGTAATTGATTTCATAGGACTACATTTAGGGCATTTAGCCGACCCTTTTATCCAAAGCCACTTACAATGTGTACATTTGTCAGATGCAAGTTGTGATGCATTGTGGCTGTTGTGGTTTTATTGGCAGTGGTCGGTGGAATTGTGTTGCTTTCTGATAAATAGGTGAAATCAAGCCACTATAGTCGAGGCTTTCAAAACATAATCACACAAAAAAGAAATGACTTCACCCAGAACGCATCGCAACTCCCAACATCATTGCATCTCCCGGTTCTCCGGCTGGTGCCTATATACGGTACGGTATGTGAAACCCTCGCATCAATCTAAGCCCGTTTGCTCTCGGAGCTCGGATAAGGGTCCCACTGATCAAAGTTACCGTATTCATTATTCCATATATGCAGATGTTTCCTAAGATTCCAGGAAATTAACACAAGAGCTCCGTGATCGAGTATCCTCTGGAGGCCGCCGTTTCACCCCCGAATACCAGGACATTGTGTGTGTGTCTGTGTGTGTGTGTGTGTGTGTGTGTGTGTGTGTGTGTGTGTGTGTGTGTGTGTGTGTGTGTGTGTGTGTGTGTGTGTGTGTGTGTGTGTGTGTGTGTGTGTGTGTGTGAATGTAACTGTGTGTGTGTGAATGCAACTGTGTTTGTGTGTGTGTGTGTGTGTGAATGCAACTACGTGCGTCTGTGTGTGTGTGAGTGTGTGTGTGCCCATGTTTGTGTTTGAGTGTGTGTGTTGCATGCACACGTGTGTGTGTGTGTGTGTGTGTGTGTGTGCGTGCGTGTTTGTGTCTGTGTGCACATGTGTCTGTGTGTGTGTGTGTGTGCCCACGTTTGTTTTTGTGAGTGTATCTGTGTGTGTGTGTGTGTGTGTGTGTGTGTGTTTGTTTTCTGGCGCACTACGACGACCTCAGAATAAAATATGACGCCAGTACGCCCGTAATTGGCCGTGCTCGTTCTTATTTTGATTGTAATCAAGTGGATATGTACCGAGGCAGAATGCTTCTGCAAATATTGTTTTTTTTTATTTGGCCGCCGAGCGCATTATTCGTGCTTTGGCTCGGAAACTTTCTGGGGCTGTTTGAAGACACTGTGTTGTACTTGGTTTGTGTCCCCTCGCCCGATTCCTTTCTTGTAAAGTCCTTGTAAAAAACGATAATTGAACTCAAGAGTCAATTGAGGTCTTCACCAACTGCGATGGAAACTGAATGTCGGAGGGGGAAGGGCTCAGTGTGTTCGATTCTTTGAAGAGCATTCTGGGTTCGAAACCCAATTTCCACAGGCCACCTGTGGCAGGTTGACTCTTAACCCTACTTGCTCATTAACAGACACATATCTGAATTCATTGTCGGTCGCTTTGGATAAATGGTTCAAATCTGTGACTAGAATAGTGTCACATTTACATTTAGGGGATTTTGCTGACGCTGTGATCCAATGCCGGTTAGAAGCCAACTCGCTCTACCTTCTGAGACACCTCTCCCCAGAATGTGGTCACCTTCACATGTATTACCATTTCGCTGCTTTGTGAAGCAGTGATACAGACTTCTTGGGAATTTTCAGTGATACTGATTAGTAATCAATGAGTATTGATAACTAATCACTCCTCTGCCCTAGTTAATTATACACAGGTTTGCTGATGCAAGCCGGCAGAAACACTGGTCCGTGCTGAACCTCGAATGGTGCACACAAAAGCGAGACATTTTTGTATAGAAGTTGAATAAGCATGCATCCCCTCCCCCTTTTTTTCGAAGGCGTATTTACCAACCTCTGACACAAATCTATTCTCCCGTGCACTTTGCATTTACTTATTTATTCAACTCGTTACAGCATTAACGACTCCGCCACAGTCAACAATGCTGGAAAAGAGGCCCCTTTTCTCTTTCTCATCCTCCAATTTTTCCTTCTGTGTGTTTATTATTTATTTGCCGGGTTGTAATGTGCTTGCTTGGATATGGTCCTAATTAGCGTATAGGATGGAGGGGGGGAGGGAGAGGACTGTGTGGGATAAATATTTCCACAAAGCATGCTGTCATTTGAAGGCAGGCAGGACGGCTGCAGCCTATTAAAAAAGAATCCAAGCGAGAAAAAAAAACCAAAAGAGAGAAAGCTGTTTCCACTTCAAATGCGGGCGTCCTTTTGAAACATTGGCTGATATGATGTACCCTTCCAGAGCGGCTGGCACACTCGCAGCCCGCAGTAGAGTGTTGTTCTGGCCCACAAAAAGCAAACGCACAAACACACACACACACACACACACACGTGTATGCATGCAACCCCCCCACACAAACACAGATACGGGCAGCCCGCGATGTAGGATTGTTCTGGCCCACATAAACCAAACACACACTTGCACACACAGACCTCAACCAAAAACGCACACAAATACACACAAACCAACACACACACACACATGTAGGATGTGTGTGCAAGCAACACAGACACACACGTGTGCATGCAACACACACACACATACACACACACACACGTATGTGTGCATGCAACACACATACACACACACACTGACGCATGCATGAAACACACACACACACACAAACGTCTGTACACATGCAAAGCGACTCACACACACACACATAGGATATGGACATACACACACACACAACAACAAACAACGTGAGCAGACACACAATCAGACAACACAGACACGCAATGACCGCCATAGATTACACAGACACACACACCTTGATGTAAACAATCACACAAATTGATGCACACACACGCACACACATTGGCGTAAATGAACGTACACACACACAAACACCTTGATGTTGACAAACACACATAAACCCAGTGAACCCCCCCACCCCCCTCCCCCCTCCACACACACACACACACACACACACACACACACACACACACACACACACACACACGTAATAAGGTGTTGTGTGGATCTGCTCTCCTGAATCTTCATTTGAAGAGACGGTCGGTGGGGGTCTCAATATGGGGCCATCATGTAGTTATACCATCTAAGCCTCCCAACTGGATAAATTAAGCCAGTCATCACACACACAAACACGTACACACACGTAGATCTAAACAGACGCGCACACATTCACACATGTACACACACACACACACACATAGATCTACACACACGCACACCAGTAAACACACTGCCACACACACACTGCCACACATAGTTCTACACACACGCACCCCAACAGCAATGATTTGCGGCAATGGATTCAACCACTGGGTAGAAATAAAGAAATATGAGAGAGAGAGAGAGAGAGAGAGAGAGAGAGAGAGAGAGAGAGAGAGAGAGAGAGAGAGAGAGAGAGAAATAAGTCAAACAATGCAAGATTTGTGGCAACAGAGGTGGTATCCTAATTAGCAGGTTACACACAGTCAGGGGCTGATGAAACGCACACTTCGGGACGCACAAATGCACGTGCACGCTCAGGTGTGTGCACATACACGTGGAGACTCGGGCGTGTGCAAGTGAAGATGCACGTGTCACAGCATCATCCCTGGATCTACGGAGCGGTCGACACACCCTTGCCTTGTGTCTAAAGGGGGAGATGTTTACATGGATGGCATATCGCCTGCGACGGACACACAAGGCAAGATCACATTTACGTCTTGTCTTCAAGAAGTAATGCGTGGTCTTCTATATTTTTTATAAATTACACCAGCTTGTTAAATATCTGGCCATATCAAGACTCCTTGAACATTGTCTAACAGACTCTATGTTATCCATAATTCAATATTGTGTATTATGGAATAATCATAATATTGATATTATATCTTATGATTATTTATTTATATGATCTATTGCATTAGAATTCTCAGATTTTTCGAGCATAACGAATTACGCACTCTGAAAACACGCATGATTAGTGCTTTCCATGATTAGCACTTTCCATGATATTTTCTCAAACACCTATTTTTCTTTGCGGGCGGCTGAACAAGAACAACTCTAATATTAACACGAAATCCGACAGATCTATTGATTTGATTCAGTGGATTTGCTCTCTCTTGCACGGCTTCACTTTGGGTATTCCAGAGATTAGTTTAAATATCTGCTCGCACGCTGGGCTGCATACCGAAACCTGCTTAACTTTGTGCTCTTTCCATATCTGCATTTAAAGAGTTGCTCCATTTTCTATTCTGAATACTGGTATAGTGGAGAAAACAAAAGTAGATCGGATTGTGCTAATCGGATAATTCTCGGCTGGAAAACAGCGATAAGATATAAAAATGAAGCTAGTTTTGCCACGCTATCGGATTAGCCAAACAGCAGTCTAATGCACACATGGACACATAAACACACACAACGACGCAAACCCACACAGATGTAGACGCAACACGATATAAACACACACAAATGTAGACACACACACACACCACGACACGAACACACACCACGACACAAACACACACAGAAGCAGCAGACACAAGCACAAAAACAACCATAACCATGTGTATGCTTTTCAACTCGGTTCCATTGCTTGTACGCAGACACGCACACGCACACGCACACGCACACGCACATACACACGCGCGCGCGCACATGCACACAGACACAGACACACAACCATACACACACACACACACACACACACACACATACACAATTCAACACATGGATATGCATATTCACTCATGCATATTCATTAACGCGTGCGCTCAAATAAGACCAAACTTGTGACAGTTTCCTGTCGGAGGCGTCTGGAAGGCTCTCCTGGCGCAGCACTACTCCACCTTTAGGGCAGATCCTCCTGCTCCAACGCTCCACCCCTTCTTCCTGTTCTTTATTACACATCAACGAGGAAGTGAGACGTCTCCGCAAGCTGTAATTACAGTTTTAATTAATCATCAATCCCCCATTGTGTCCCGTCCAGCTGTTGCCGGGGGGCGACACGGAACTGCACTTTCGCTACGGTGGCTGCCATCTTGTTTCAGGGTAATATCGGGACCTCTGTGGTTTTCGAGTCGTTTTTTTTTTTTTAGGAATTATTTTTATTGGAGTGGAAGTGCTCCCGTTTTGGTCGCGTGCATCGTAGTCGTGTTCTGACGGGATAGGATTGATGTTTTGAACACAGACACAGATGAGGATGTTGTTTGTACTTCGTTAGCCTCATAGCACAATTTCCTGTGTCGTATTTGAAGGTTCATCTTGTATTTAGGGTCAATAATGCCGAAGTCAAAGAGATGACTTTCGCAGAGAGTGATTGTGGAATGTATAAAGCACTCTTGATTGGCTGAGGATTTAGCCAATGAGGCACAGTGAATAAGCAGTGACTAGAGTTACTAGGTTGGATATCACAATTTCGCCGGAATATGACATATGCCATTCTGATATGAGGCTAACGATATGTTTCACTCTGGCTTATGTATCCTAACGTAGCTACGGCTGCCATAGATGTAGCTCGCTTGCAATTATGTTGACATTTGTAGTAATATTTGGACTTTGTTGAAAGTGTCGCAACATAAACTGATTGTCAAACCAGTGCAATAATCATTTGAAGTGGTCATGTAAATTACGACAAAGTTAATTTACATTTCTGAATGTCTTTCATAAAACCCTGGTTTTTCAAAAAAAATAAGATATACTTTCTATGATATGCCTTTATAAAGAACCGAGACTGAGCAGTTATTGAAGTATACGGCTCTCAAAGGGGAATGCGCCTAAATGGTGACTTAATTTGACCCAAATCTAACCACCGAACACACAACAGATGTGCAAGCTTGCTCAAAACGCCATGTGGAAAATGATCAAAAGCTGACCAAAATATCCAATAAGCAACATGTTTGAAAAAGACCAAAGAAAATAATTCTAACCTTAGGTTATTCAGTCTGTTGTGATATATATCAGCCTTTCTGTTATCAGTGTGTATAAAACAATCAATCATGCACAGAGAATCAAAAGCTGATTAATCTCGATAAGGATGGCTTATTTTCTTCCATTCGGTTCAAACACAGCTGACTCACACCTTTGACCTCTGAAGGCCACCATCTTAGCATATGTGCACTTATGCTACGACGTTCGCTTGCTAGGTATTTATAAGGATACAAGTAAATAAAAAGAAACAACGTGAGTCACCAATGATCCTGCAAACGTAACGTATGTGCTTGAACCCGTAGGAAGCAATACCAATTAAATACGTCCCATAAGAACGGATGTGATGCACTTCTATGTGCCTTGAGTCACCGTCGCAAGCAGTTCTCCCTGTCACCTAGGTTACCGAACAGTCACCTGTTGCATCATGGGCTTTGGGGCCTGGGTTGGAAAGCCATTTAATGCTGAGAACAAGTGACTCAAGGAGCGGCAGGGAGCGCACATTGCCTTGCCAACCGACGTTGTCTCCAACTCCAAAATAGCCAGAGGCGTGTTACCCGAGCCCTGACACAAATAGGTGAGCTACCAAATTCTGACGTCAAGATTATTGACTCAAATATACATTTTATAAAACAAATATATATATATATATATATATATACGAAGGCTGTGTGTTTACTTTTGGTTATTGTGTTAATAATAGGCTAGCTACCTAAGTTCTGGGTTAATGACTCAAATATACACTTTATATAATAAATATATATGATGGCTGTGTGATACATTTTGGGTTTGGTGTCAATAATTAGTTAGCTTCGAGGGCCTCAACCTGCTAGTGCCCTGTCGATGTAGGCAATGCGCTTGTAGCTCAACTGTGGTACTGCGATTCTTCGCGTGGTTCTTTCCCTTTTTCATCCCTCTTTCCTGTTCCTCTTCAGTCTTCGGTCTGTAAAGGCACAACAAATATATATACTGTATATACAGTACATGTAAAATGTATCATTAATCTTGTTATAGAGATAGTAGGCCTTTAGCTATCTTTCTATCTATGTATATACTTTTTTCTTTCAGAAAAACAAATTTGTTGAGGGCCTGAAAGTTTCTTGTAAGATCGATTCAAGCGAGTGCTTAGTTGAGTTTTTTTAGTTTTTAATATCGACTATTTTGTCGGTTGGTTGGTTGCCGGGCAGACTCACAGCTGTTCAACTTCTCCAACAGTTCCATATGTCTTCAGCTGAAATGTGTGTGTGTGTGTGTGTGTGTGTGTGTGTGTGTGTGTGTGTGGGGGGGGGGGGGGGGGGGGGGGGTTGAGGAGGATTGGAGGGCTGGAGGCTTGGACATCTGCACACTGCACCAAAGAAAGAAAAAAACTCCCCAAAACATCCACTTCTGCCCACACAGGGAGCCCAGCAGCGCTTTTAAGTGACAAACTGTCGGGACAATGGAGTAAAAAAAAAAACCAGAAGTGCCCTTCTCGACAGCCCGAGGGTTTTCTGTTGTTTCGGGATTATATTTTCGCTGGATTTATTATTTGGTGTCATTGTTTTAGGAATGGGATGAATCCTATTTTTTTTTTTGCGCTGTGTGTGGTTCACTTATTTGTTACTTATTATTTTTATTTTTTTTGAGTCCGTTGTCTAATTAGCGTTTATTCAACGTTTGAATCTTTTTTATTCGCTATTCGTCCAACTGTTTTGTTATGCTATCTCTCCTTTCTACCAGATCCTATAAGGCTCCCCCCCTCCCACCTCCGCCCCCCCCCACCCCCCCTCCCACCTCCGCCCCCCCCCCCCTCCACCACCACTATCACCCCAGGCACTACCTGTGATGAAATACAGGGTGTCTGTGCATTTTCCCCACCTCCAGCCTTCCACCAAGTATAGGATAACTTCGCACTGTTTTTTTTGCGCGTAGAATC
>NC_082385.1:31269092-31309092 GCF_031168955.1 Gadus macrocephalus
CATTCTTGAGCTTTACTCCCCCAGTATGTGCATTAACGACCTGCATCTGAATTCACTGTAAGACCTTTTGGCAAACGACTGAATAGTTCACGTAGTTGTCCGAAAGGAAAGGATGAAGAATTTCGGTCCAGGCAGTGTTAGGGGTCGATGCAGCCCAGGCAGACACGGCGGCCATCTTTTTGAGGAAAAAGAAACCGACACAAATTGCATGCTAATGATGTTATGTATGTCGCGAGAGCCGAACACTGCAAGAATATCTTCCTTCCATTCATTCTCTTTACTTACTCTCCTTTTTCCTCGAACTCGAAACGACTTCCTTTGGATTTACAGCTTCAAAGCCGCAGCAGCTCTTGAAACAAAATATAGGGACACTAATAATGTTTAGGTTTGGGTTCACTGTCAGCATTTTTTTTTAGCTGTTTACATCCACAGAAATGTATCTAAGCTGAAGTTCTTCTCAAGACTCAAGCCAGGATGTTTGGTAACCTGTAGCAATAGAGAGAAGGAATTGGATTTGCATAGTTTCCAAATTAATGGAGAAAAGACAAGCGTGGAGAGAACTGCTACCCAGAACCATTTTAAGATGGAGAGGGCTCTAGGACTGGTGTAAGTGGATGCAATGCGACATTCTGAGGGTCACTTTGGAGATCTAAACAACAAAGTATTTGGAGTGGAATTCAGAGTAATTTGTCTAAGAAACAGGCGGTATGTGACCCAGGAGTTCAATTCCCGGCTCCTAAGTATTGTAAAGCACTTTGGGTGGCCACTGGTTAGAAAAGCACTTTATAACTGCAGTCTGTTAACTATTTACCAAATCTTCTCTCGATCTAATGGACTTATCTATACTATAGCAGTTTGCTGCATTAACAACAAACAGCAAGAATACTCCTCTCAAAGTACCTCTCTAATTAGATTCTGAACCTTTTGTTGATTAGTATTAAAGTAGAAATAGTTTGACTGATGTATTGATTATATGTATGAAGTTAGGTATTAGAATGGGATGTAGGAATAACAGAGTGCCAGTCTGTTCAATCCCAATTCCCAGTGATGCCCTGCACGCTTATAATGCGATGTATCCTTAGGACACGGCTAATGTTTATGGTAGATCCGTATTTATTTTCCTTTCTTTCCTAACCACCCATCTGCCGATTGTTTTTGTTTGCAGACCCACACACACATGCACGCACATACACACACTGGCACACGTAAACGCAGACACACAACACACACACGCACCCACGCACCCCTACACACAAATACCCTCCCCCCCACACACACACACACACACACACACACACACACACACACACACACACACACACACACACACACACACACACACACACACACAAACACCAATACCAATACCAACACACACACACACACCCACACATACATGTTTCACACGCACACACACACACACATACCATGTTTCACACGCACACACACACACACACACACACACACACACACACACACACACATACACACCAACCCACACACACACACACACCTACTATATGCGCAGAGACTGCATTTGGGGGACATCTCAGACCACACAGACGGACTGGCCAGAGTATAGATTACTATCAGGTACAAAATGAGTTGGACCCACATGCACTTTTTTACTGCCGACCTGGTTCCTCCATGACCGCCCCCCCCCACACACCTCCCCAACCCCCCACAGATGGGAGATGAGCGAAGAAGTCAACTAGGGAAGTGAAAAAAGTTTTTAATGTAATGGCCCCTTACGAAAACATACACTCTCCCCCCGTCCTTAGCAATAACCTGTTAGCTGATACGCAGCACATTGCCAATATGTCTTTTCAGGGCTTGTGAATGAAGGTAGCGAAACCGGTAAAAATTGCGTCGGGACAGCGGAGCCGAACTGAAGTTTGCCATTCGATACGCCGTTGGTGTGTCGAGTTCCCGAAGGCCGTGTGGGCCCGGGGGTCGGATGCTATCTGATCGCCCGGTAATGAACCTGCGTCGCGGTGGGACTTGTGATAAGGAGGCAGTATCTCTCAAGAGAGAGGGTTCCGGGTTTGATTCCCGGGCGACCGCCTGCTTCGTAATGACGTGTATCCGAACTGGGTGTATGTGTGACGAGGGGGCGGTATGTGCTCAGGATAGGTAGAGCGGGTTGGCTGTTTATCCGGCAGGTTGCTAGTTCGATCCCCGGCTCCTCCTAGCTAGAGTGTCGAGGTGTCCCTGGGTGAGTGAGATGCCTCACCCTCACTGCTCCTGACAAGCTGGCTGCCGCCCTGTATTGTTGACACCGCCGTTGTGTGTGAATGTGTGCTATGAATGTGTGCATGCTAGTTTGGCACATGGGCAGGGCTAGGCCTGGAATAGTCTATTGAAGCCTGGCTTATGTCAGTGTTAAGGGAGAGACAGGAGAAGGTTGTTTGTCTTGATGTACAATATATGTGATATTCTTAGCATTTCAAATAAACCTCCATAAATCTTCCATGCCTGCTCTAACTCGATCGACCGCCTGACTACGGTACCCCTACGACAGTATAAGAATAATAATACATTCGATTTATATTGCACTTTTCTGAGTGCTCAAAGACGCTTTACAGAGTAAGCACAAAATGTTATCATTTAATAAGAACGTATATTAGTAAGAAGATTAAAAAAATGAGAGCAAGGAGAGTGAAGGGAAGGAGGTTATATGGTGAACGCAATCTTAAAGAGGGGGGTTTTTGAGGGCCTGTTTAGATAAAGGGAGTGTGCTCGTCTTTCTGGTTGGGGACGTAGTTCAAGAGGGAGAGGGGGTGGTGACTGAGAAGGCCTGTCTGTGTGACAGACAAGTATGACAGTCACAACACAAGCCGGATGCATCCCTTATTACAATGGCAGGGAGCTCGACTTAACTCTAGGCTCAAAACGGTTATCACTCGTGGTGATTGGCCGTTAACGCGGCGGAACTAAACGGCCTGTGCGTTCGTGATGTGTTGAGACGCAGTGCAGAGAGAGCATCTGGCGCTGGAATCTTTAACCCCCCCCCCCCCAGGCCAACACTATATCGTCGACGGAGAGAAGCCACAGCAGGCCAAGATTACATAACTCGCATAAACACATGGGTAAGTTACGAGGGAGTTTGGTTTATGAGCGACTTATTTATTAAACATAACAATCCCCGACCACGACGTTGATTTACGACGGGGGGCTATATTATGTTCCAGCGACTGTGTTTTTAGAATATAGTGTCGTGCCGCATTAACAGATTGCAGAACAGTGTTTTGCCGCTGTTAGTACTCAACAGAGGCACAGTGAATGAACCGGACTCCAAAGCTGGAAGCCTCTGGGTGCTCTGACTCCCTACCTGCTCATTCCTAGAAAAAGTCGATTTAAGTCACTTTGGAAGAAGGTATAGTCTAGTGCTCCATGGTGGGAGTTTGAGTAGGAATGTTCCTGGGTTCGAACCCCAGATGTCCACAGTCTACCTGTGCAACACACAGACGCACACACACACTACAAAACAAGACCCACACCCACATACCCTTGCATAAACAAACACAGCCACACACTCACACGCACCCACACAAACACCCACCCCTATGCCTACACTCACACACACCCACTCCCAAAACACACACCAAGTGCTCAGTGGTTTGAGTCCGAGCTGTCATTTTCTGGGTTCGAACCCCAAACGTCTACAGTCTACCTGGATACATCCTTGTCAAGATGCCAACCCCCCCTTAACTATGGCTGAGTGGCATATGTCAAAAGTATGTTGTACTTTCTACAAAAGCCTGGAAAGTCTGATCGTTGTAGTTGCCAAAGGAGACCTGGCAAAGAAACATCAATCATAAACGCCCCTTAACGGGGACCGAAACTTCCTTAAAGGCGACATATTACGCCACCAGGTGTGAGTGTGATTAGCCTTACAAGCCTTTTTGAAAATCTGCCCCGCATGACATCCCTAGTGGGCGTGTCTACCTAGATCTGTGCTGGATAGATGAGCAACGTTTACTTCACTCCACTGGGTAGGCTGGTAGACTGATCTATCCGGCACAGATCTAGGTGGACACGCCCACTCGTGATGTCATATGGGGCCGATTTTTCGACACGGCTTGTAAGGCCCAAAAACGGCGAGGGGGGGCAGATTTCCCTGGTTTTCCTGTTACGTCAGAGATATTCAACGATATTCTGGACTTTAGATATGCATGTGAAGTCTTCTTGAGAGAGGCTGGGTTTTTCCGTGATGAAATGAACCCCAATCAAAGGAATCCTTGTCAGTCATCGTGAATGGGGAGGCAGTGAACTGCGACCCCAAGACGGCACGACGTTTCATTTGTATCCCGGCTCTCGGAATCAATCTGATCCTGCCCCTTAAAGTTCCGCTTGGATGGAAGTAAACAAAACAAAAAAAAACTCACTCTCTCTCTCTCTCTCTCTCTCTCTCTCTCTCTCTCTCTCTCTTTTTTTGCTCTTGATTCTTCTGTATATCCCAGCGAAAAAGGGAATCGATCTTCTGAGCGATCCCCCTCCACCCCGGGTACTTTAATAACTTTCCTCTACTGAATGTGCGAGCGGTGTAGAAAGACGTGCAGAGGCAAAGACGCAGGGCGCAATTAGACGAGGCTGGCTTCTTCAGGGAGCAGACGAGGAGGAGGATGAGGAAGAAGGAGAAGAAGTTCTCATTGAAGTCCGGTTGAAACCGTCAAATGGAAAAAAGAAGTGGACAGCGTGGGGGTGGAGAGACGCAATACCTTAGTGTGTTTTTTTTTGTTGTTATTTGTGCAGTGAATGAAACGACGTGAAAACAAGTGGAAGAGAGAGAGGAGTTGGAGAGGGGAGGCCATATATACCACCGGAGTGACGCATGGATTCCTCCATTTGTTGTCTGTGTCCGTTTCTCTCTCTTTCCCTGTCTCTGTTTCGGTTCTGTGCGTCTGCCTCTCTCTGTGTCTGTCTGTGTGCGTTTCCCTCTCTCTGTCTATGTGTGTGTCTCTCTATCTCGGTCTGTTTGTGTCTTTCTGGTCTCTCTCTCTCTCTCTCTCTCTCTCTCTCTCTCTCTCTCTATCTCTCTCTCTATCTCTATCTCTATCTCCCTCTCTGTCTCTCTCTCTACCCCAAAGTCCTCATTACCGCACATCAAACAATGAGCAACGCCATGCAATAGAGAACCGACTGTCCGATTTTCACGTGAATGTGTGATATGCGAGGGCGATAGCAATTCATATTTCCCCATTTTTTTATTTCATCAGCCTAATTTCTTCAATAAAAAAGTCGCCCCCCCACCTGGTCCCAGAAGGCAATAAGCTTTATCTAATCCCACTCTATCATATCTAACCTTGTTCAGGTTTTTTTTTATTAAGAAAGGCTATTACAAGTTTAATTATGCACTGATCCCAATACGTTTCGCACTGGCCTGTATCTGCGTTCGTTTCACACGTTTATCTTTTTATGTTTTAATCAGCACAGCTCTCCTTTCCCATACCGTTACACGTCGAATAATTATACATGGTGGGCAGTGTATGAGGACATTAAATGTTGTATAGTGCGCTGCATAATAGTAATATAATATTTCATGTGTACAATAAACCGCTGAATGTAGTGTTAACGTAAACATTGAGAAATAACGGAGAAGGAAAGTTACTATTGCAAAGTTTTCGCACATTAATAATCATAACCAAACTCATATTTAATGTGCGTAAACGGTTTCCCAAAATCACGATCGCACCCACATGAATCTCTCTCTCTCTCTCTCCCTCTCCCTCTCCCTCATCCCTCCTCTCTCTCTCTCTCTCTCTCTCTCTCTCTCTCCTCTCTCTCTCTCTCTCTGTTTCTATCTCTCTCTCTCTGTTTCTATCTCTCTCTCTCTGTTTCTATCTCTCTCTCTCTCTCTCTCTCTCTCTCTCTCTCTCTCTCTCTCTCTCTCTCTCATCTCTCTCTCTCTCTCTCTCTCTCTCTCCCTCTCTCTCTCTGTTTCTATCTCTCTCTCTCTCTCTCTCTCTCTCTCTCTCTCTCTCTCTCTCTCTCTTCCTCTCTCTCTCTGTTTCTATCTCTCTCTCTCTCTCTCTCTCTCTCTCTCTCTCTCTCTCTCTCTCTCTCTCTCTCTCTCTCTCTCTCTGTCTCTCTCTCGTAGTTGTACAATAGAATAGTAATAACTCTCGCTTTACATTCCGGGTGAATGCGCTTCCCTCCGGTCGGAGTTGGGTTGATTCAAAGCCGTACGGGAGAGATGGGAGTCTATCTTTATCTTGCTGCTTGGTCTCCACAGAGGCCAGGGGGGAGGAGGTGGGGGGGGGAGGGAGGGAGGAGGGAGGAAGGGAGGCTCAGCATCCCTGCTATCATCACACTTAAACACTCTGTTCCCCTGGCTGTACGTGTGTGTAGCGCACACGCGCTACACACACGTACAGAATGTACACGGTACATTACACACAGCTGCATGCACACACGTACAAACATGGGCACACAATCATCGCCAAACACACTGACACAAACTCAATCAATGCCACACACGCACACACACTACTGCATGCACGCACACACAGACACACACACACATTCATTGACACACACACACACCGACACAATCATCGCCACACATTCATACACACTTGCACACAAATGCCCATGCACACACTAACACTCGTGCAAGCACACTCGGACAATCAACCGCACACATATACACACCTACACACAATCACCACCACACAGACACACACAGAAACACACACGACCCCAAACACACACACAAACCCCTACACACATACACACACACACACACACACACACACACACACACACACACACACACACACACCCTCATACTCATGGCCTTGCAAACACACCCTCACGCTCACATAGACACACACTCAGCCTCACGCACACAGACACAGACACCCACCCATAGACACTGTATCTTCCAGTGAACAATGAGTCGGGCCCTTCATCGCTCAACTCTGAGGAGGGGAGATTGCGTGTGATAAGAACGCCAGAATGAGGGAGGGGGAGAGAGAATGTGTGCCCCTCTGGTTTCCCCTTCAATCTCAGTGGATCTGCTCTCCCTCTATACGCCTGGGACTCCTGTACTCAAACTGCACCCTCCGACTCTGGGGTCCATCCCTGACCCCTGCCAGGTTCCAACCTCTCCCGCCATGTAGACGCTGCAGGGTAGTGTAACCCATATGGAATATAGGGCTACTAAACCCTCATATACGATTTAAAGATGCAAGTGCATGTGTTCTCCAGTAGGGAGCGCTTGACATAATTCCAGAAGCAGGAAATTATACGTGAGCGCCCCGTTTCCAGGGGGTCACATTAAGCCGTAACACCTGGCAGACGACAGGTATTCAGCACAAGAACAGAGATCCTCCCGGTATGAAACGCCATTAAATCGTTTTAAAATCTTGATTAATGTAGCCATAAATATTCCAATGGTGTTAATAAGGTGTTTTATTAGGACCTGAACGGTGAAAATAGAAGATAACTCCTGTCGAGTTATATTGTATACTCTCCGGTGAGTGTTGCACGTGCCAATGCTAATGTATTGTTTGCCAGCTACTTTAAAGAGATAAGAGACTATAAATACTGTTTTAGTTCATTTACCTTTTACACAAAAAAACAACCAGCGTTACATGAAGGTTTTCCAATGTCTCACTATACTTTTGTGCTCATGGTGTCTTTCCCTAGTTTGTGTTGATGTGGCAGCCTATATGTCCAAGAGAGTCTCTCTCTCTCTCTCTCTCTCTCTCTCTCTCTCTCTCTCTCTCTCTCTCTCTCTCTCTCTCTCTCTCTCTCTCTCTCTCTCTCTCTCTCTCTGTCTTCTCTGTCTTCTCTGTCTTCTGCCTTTATGTCTCTCTCTCTTTCTGCCTTCTGCCTTGTCGGTCGTTCTCTCTCCCTGTCTTTCTCCCTCGCTCTGCATGTTGCAGGACAGACGGACAGACTCATCCTCTCCCCAGCGGAGATATGTCTTGTAGGACAGACAGACGGACTCATCCTCTCCCTAGCGGAGACATGGGTCGTAGCTCCCTGTCTCAGATCGTCTCCCTGCCTCCCCCACTCCAGAGGGAGGTCTTCTCTGCACACATCGTTTTGCGTGCAGAGCGCAGAGCCTCATGTAAAATACATTCACGTGTAACGCCCTTCCTCTCCCCCCCTGGCACCGCGCGACGGTGCGCTCTACACGTCGTAATCGGAATGTACAGATCCAACCGACTTTTTTTTTGTCTGTATATTGCAAAGGGATGTTTGTGTCGGCGCAATGTGGGACTTTTAAACTGCCTGTTCGCATTCCATATCCTTCCACCACACCGCTCCGGGACTACCTTCTGTCAGAAGGCTCATTGTTTATTAATCATTGTATTAATAGACTATTAAAACTATACACGGATTGGTTGTTTGAATAAAGCACGACAGAAAAGACAAATACCTACGGCTGTGTTTTCACATATCAGCTTTTTCCCCCGCAGTTTTACAAAAAACACATAGATTGTAAGTTACGTTTTTTGCCGGAGAATGCACTTTCACGGCTTTCAAGATAAATTGCTGCGCTCGGACCTGTCGGAACGTTCCGGTGATGCCGGCGCTTCAAAGCACCATAGAAGCTACGCAAAATACTCCTGCTGAAGTTTGTACTAACTCAATAAGTCTTGGATAGCGGATAAAACAATGAGACCTCCTCACGAAAATCTCTTCGGCTAGGCCAGCGTGTTGAATCATTTATTCATCTATCTTCTTGGCCGACACGCAGGAAATATTTGATATGGTGTCCAACAAAGTTGGATATCTCACAGAAAGCTTACGTCTCTCTGTCTGTGTTTTTTTTGTCAATTCTCTGTTCACCACCTCAAAACTCCTCAGTCTCTCTCTTCCTCTCTTTTGACTGTCTCTCTCTTTTCCTGTCCTCTGAATCTATCTCTGTATTAGGCCATTCTCACTGTATTACGTGCATACAGAGTCCAAAAATGTTGTAATATCTCCCCGTAAGAAAGCATATGTCCGTCTGTCTGTCTGCCTGTGTTGCTGTTTTATTTCGTTTTTGTCAATTCTCTGCTCACCTCACCACACCTTCTGTTTAGTACAACGCCAGCACTTCCTCTGCGTGCTCCATTTGCTCTTAGTGACACCCGGACGCATCAGCCTCACGCTGCCGTCTTCCTCGATCATGTTCGCCAAACACATTTGTCCCCTCATGAAGCAGCCGGAGATGAATTCTAACATCCTTCCCTCCAGCTCCCTCTCCCCTCTCCCTCCTCCTCTCCCCTCGCCTCCACCCGACCAACCGGCCAACCGACACCGCGGAAAACAACCAGAGCGCATGTGATGTTCTTCAAAGTGACAAAAGAAGGGGGCCCGGGGTTTTTAGATTAACCGCGAGGCCAGGGAGACATTGGAGAATGTGTTTACGAAGGCAGAAGTCCACACCTCGACTGGAACAACAAGGACGACAGGCCCGAAGGTGTCTTGGCTGAGGAAGATTCAAAGTCCATTTCTGGTCCATTTCATTTTGCACGTCATTGTTCATGACGAAGCAAAGGAAGCATTCTTGTTTTCAGAAGTAATCTGAACAAAGTGGTCGGGCCAGTGGGAAGATATCAAGTCTGGGGGGGAGAAAGATCAGCCTGATAACAGCCGAGGGGAGCTCTTTTTGTTTGAACTCGCTGGAGGATTTTAGAGAAAAAACGCATTTCTCCCGGCGGTGGGTATTTTGGTCTCATACTCTTGGTTCTTGTTTTTGTAATAAACCCTTCGTGCATCAAATCAATTGTTTATTCGTGCCTAAGGTGTCAGCGGTATGCTGGGCAGCCTCTAAGCCCATTCAACGGATAATAAGAATAAGTAACATCAGTGGCAGCCTTTTCGAATGATTCAAGTTCATTGCGGTTCCCGCACTTTTTGTTGTTTTTTGTTTTGCATCACGCGAAAACATAAAAACGCTGAAACACGATGTCCTCTCTGAACAAAAGTGTCCAATAATTCCAGCATAATTCGTTTTTTTTTTTTTCACAATGTAACTTGCAAACAAACGTCCTTAGATTGAAAATAGAAAATGCTATTTTAAGAAGTTCCGTCTTAAACCGTAGCGGTGATGAGCGGCAGCTAATTTCAGAGGTTAAAATCCGTTAGTCATTTTGTTAAAAAAAACGCCCTTAACAGGACAATATAACATTCTGTTCTCACGCAAAGATCTTTCCATCAATACATCATAGGCACGGGCTACGATGAGCGGCGGCTAATTTGATAGGTCAGTTCTCTAAACCCCTGCAGCGGGGGCTAATGAATGGCTAATGCCCTCCAACACTACAACCGGGTATTAGTGTTCCGGGCCTTGTAAGGCACGTTGTCACGGCGCTACGCCCACAGTGGCTTCTGTCAGCATGAGCTACTGTGTTAGCATGACAGAGAACCACAGCGGTGAGCAGTAAACCAAGCCAGGGCAAGGCCAACGTCAAAACAAAACATTGTACTGGCGTGTGTTTGCCGAGTCATCCAAACACTGTGTTGTCGGGCATGTGTGTCCTTAGAAAAACTGCAGGAGAAGGAAAAGGTAGTAGTCAACTAAAATGGCCGCTGGCCCACATCTTTTGCGCTAATTTCCATACGGGTGTCGAATGTCAACCAGACACCTTTTTTTTTTTGTTTAGGTAGGTAAATAAATTACTGAGGATTAATACATTTATCTCACATTGATTCAAGCTTGTAATCATATGAACTGAAATATTATCACATACTTGTTTATCATGGCACATCTAGTTTAAAACAAAACACATTGTACTCAAATCTAAATGTTGTTTTTTTTGTATATTCATTCATTTTTTCACTATTTTGAGTCCAACATCGTGATTGGTGACCGTAGGGAAGGTTGACCATCTGGGTCGTCAATGTCTTCATCGTCAAGGAGAGGATGAAGGGTATAGGGCCTGCCGTTCATGTCAACATTGCTCCTCGTGACAACTCTGTTGCCTCAGCCCAGCGGGGGGTTGTTTGTCCTCCTGTCAACCATTCCACCCTCACCACGCCTCTAATGGCACGTCTTAATGATTTCCTCCAAAAAACACAAACACACATACTTCAAAGAGACACGCACACACTAGCAGAGACACACAATTAGAGACTGAAACACACAGAGGCACAGAGAGACTCAGTCGCATACACATACACACTAGCAGAGACACACAATTAGAGACTGAAACACACAGAGGCACAGAGAGACTCAGTCGCATACACATACACACACTCAAAGACACACCCACTCACACTTACAGAGACACACACACACACACACTCGCAGAGATACACACACACACATTCATAGAGACGCACACACTCTCTCACTCACACAGAAAAACTAAGAAACACACACTAATAGAGACACACTCATAGTGACAGTCACATGCAGAGAGACACACACTCTCACAAACACACACACATACTTACAGACACACGCACAAACTGAAAGAGACACACACTGAACGGACAGTTGAGTGACACGCGTGACATTGATATTCACGGGGTACCCCAGAGTAATTCTCTGGACCACAGCCGTTGTGGGGGTGGGAGGGGTAGGGGGGTGAGGCGGGGGTGATAGAGGGTGAGTCAGAAAAGTGCTACGATGGGCACCCCTGTCAGACAGGCTGGGCATCGGAGACCACGCAATGCCCTTGAAAATTAATAATTTCTTATTTTTCTCATCCAACCCCCCGCTGTCGTGTCTGACAGGATAGGGTGTGTACATGTCTGTGCGCGTGTGTGTGTGTGTGTGTGTGTGTGTGTGTGTGTGTGTCTGTGTCTGTTTGCCCCCCCCCGGAATGCCAGCCATTTACATGCAATACATCCAATGGTGCAATCATGCAATGAAAGACTTGGAGGGCGACCGTTTCGCTGTCAGTCGAGTATATAGGCTTTCAAGTGACAACATTAATTTGGATACATATATATATATATATATAAATGTGTGTTTTTTATTCAATTACCTCTTTTTAAATGTGTTGGCACATTTTCAAGGATATTATAACAATGATCAAAGGAGTCTAAAATTGGGGTGTTTTTTATTAAATAACTGCAAAAAAGCAATTACGTAACAGAGCTATCCTTTCGTATTTTTTTCTTTTTCTTTAAATCTGAACACATATATGTATATATATATTTAACAACTTGGCATTTATGCCATGCTGTTTCTCGACGCACAAGGGGGTGTATCGTTTTTTTCAACTTCAAACGAGAATATTTAGTTCACGGGAATATACATTTTGCTGCACAGAGATCTATGGTAATAATTGGCTGAGAAGTCCAAAAAAGTGTGAACATAAATTTTACGCTAACAACATTTCTAGCTTAAAAAAAAAGCATAATAAACAGGATAGTATGTGAACATTAAACGTAAATGTAATTTAAATTACGAAGCAGGGGGTTGTGCAGTGACGATTATGGTATGGTTAATTGTTCAACCGAGGGGCATAAGAGACGTGTTTCCAGGGCTAGCGGAGCTGTCAGAGCCTAGCGCTGGTCAGGCGTAGCACTCACAGTCGGCTCCTGTCGTTCACACTTTGCTTCACGCGAGCGGCAAAGAAGCGTGATGGAAAATGACACATTGCTCGCGGACAGGGTCAAACTTGATCTTCGTTCCACAAACAAACAAACGACGACACCCCACGAAACACCCTTGATGGTGAACAACAACGTTCAATTTATGGGAATGCATTTTTAGAGAATATACCGTCATCGACGTCAACACACACGACAACAACTCAAATGATGGGAACGTTGGAATGTGTTTGTAACAACAACACAGATTGCGATGGCTTTAATAACAACAAAGTTTGTCAAACGTCGCCCCCAGTCGCTAAAGAGTTCAACGGGTGTACCGTGTTTGTAAAACTCATCACAAACATTGAATAGCTAACAAACAACATATATTTTTTCACGATAGGGGAGATTTCTCCACAGTGCAAATTGGTGTCTGTGATGCTAACAAAATCTTATGTCTGAGGATATTATGAATCCTATGAGTGGTTGGGTGTGGGTTTGGGTGGTGGGGGTGTGGAGCTGTTATCAGTCATCACGATCAAAGATTATTTCTCTCTTTTGATCTGTTGTGATTTGGCAGCGGTGGTTGTGGTGGTGATGGTGGTTAATTGGTTTGGGTGGGGGGGGGGGGGGTTGAATGCGGTCATATAGACGACTACAAAGGAGCAGTTGATATCAAAGAGGAGTTGGATTATGAATGGAGTATACAGTGTTACACAGGAAATACCAAAATACCAAGACTGGATAGCGGGCTGGAGAGAGACAGCATGATTGGTCTGAGACTGGTTCACAGTTCAAAGTGTTTATTATCTCTGTAGGAATGTTTGTTGGACTTTGTCGTTATCTTTTTGTGTTTTTCTCATCTTCAGAAGCGGTCGTTGACGCTGGGGCCAGAGACGGGCGAATGATTATGATTATGATTCCAGAGTATGTGTGGGTGAAAGGGCTTTAGATTTAGATTGAAACTGTTTGTCACAGACATCATTTAACGTGTAGAACCTGCTGTGAAATGTTGCTATTTATCTTTGACTTTCTGTAAGTTCAATAAATATAGCAGTTTACCAGTAAAAACATGAACAATACAATATGCAATTTATAGGAATAGCTCATCAAAGCACTGAATTACAACCTTTTTAGCAGCAAACCATTTTGATTGGATGCTTCGATCGTCACATTACACAGATGTTTTGACCCGTGTCCATCGAAATGACAGGGTCCGCTTTTAAACCGTTTAACTTAACAACCGAGGTGACTGCAGAGCAGCACTTTGTCTTTTAAAGTCTCTGCCACATCAAAACGATCACAGAGTCGGTCAAAACAAGAGCCTCACGCTTGCGTCTGGCCTCCCTTTAAACTCACCCCACTCCTGTCCCTGGCCATTGAGGTTGAGGAACATCTGCAGTGTGATCCGAGTCGAGGGCATCGAGAGGAGGAAGATGGCAGGTGGAGGAGGAAGGAAAGTCGATTGTTTTGTTGACCACTCGGTGTGGAAAAGAAGCCATTCAAAACCATTGTTTGCTCTACAAATGTGTGGTCCGATAAGGTTCTGAGCCTAGCTTGAATCATGAGGTCTAAATAAAGCATGGACTAAAACAGTTTACATCAGTTGTCTTGATGTCCTGCCTGCTTCAAAACGCTTGACTCCCAGCTGAGTGGTTCTTGGTTCAAAACTCCTTCACCAAATTGGAGGGATCTACCTGTAGGCCTCCATGAGCTTTGGATAGAAGCTATTCATGGTGATGAAAAGAACATAAATTGAAATAAGACAATGTTCACACAGAAGCAAAGATCAACCAGTTCCTTGTAGAAATAATAAGACTTGGATAGTGCTTCACTACTCAAAAAAAACGCACATAAAACCAGAATAGTATCTTCAAATTCAATATCATAGTAAAAACGTATTAACTCACACTCAAACAGAACATGGATGAACCACAATAGATGCAAGCATATTCATGTAATTACGAAAGAACTACAAGTGTACAATAGACATGCACATATGTTATGCGATAGAAATAGCTAAATGAAGAACGGAACTGCATTCAATACAGATGCAAAGTGTATCAAGGCCCCTCCCCCTTACTATCCACCAATCACAGTCTGGAAACCAGGAAGTTATCCTGGTCATGTGACTCTGCAGCGCGGTGATCCCAATGTCTGGTTTGTGTCAGCTGTTAACGGCCCGAAAAAAAAATCCTGTGAAATGTTTACAGAAGCGAGACGTGAGTTTTGGTTAATTAGTTTTTTACGAGGCCATGTGGACTGGTTTTGGTGTCTGTTTCTAGTCACGTTCCTCGAAAGGCTTAATCTGTTCTTCATCATCAAGACGACGATGTGAGGTTTATAAAGACGCAGGAAGTCGGGCCCGTGCCAACAGGTAGTGTAGTTCAATCAGGCGTTGCTACGTAAACAGATTAATTTGAACTGGGGGGCTTTTGCGGCGACGGCAGTGAGGGCCGGTCAAATCAAACACATAATTAGGGGGCCAATAACAATAAATTGTAATTGTTTATCGTCTTTTTGTCAGCCCTTTCGATCCTCATCTTTAACCGCACAAAAACGCGAGTAAACACACGCAAACAACACACACACAAACACAAGCACACAGACACACGCTAGCACACACATACACATGCACAGACACACACATACGCACACAAACACACACACAGAGGCACACACACAGTGAAACCCGCCAACCCTCCCGTTAAGCTGTTGAGCTTTCGACTTAAAGTGAATTAGCGTAGCGACTTTATTTATTTTTTTACCATTTCGACGTTTAACTGCTCGCCATTTCCCCGCGATGTTGGTCTCGCACGGCGGGAATAATGTAGGTGTTTGCACAAGCTTCCAATCAAGACCGAGCAAAGCCATTAGAATGAACAAAGACCTTATGCACACCCCCCCACCTCTCCTTCCCTTGTGACAAATGTTCAGATTAGTATAGAGTTTTATGACTGTTTTAAGAGATGCAATAAGTAGGCCGCAACATGATTGTTGCTTTGCGTGGAATCTTGTGTACGTGTGCATGTGTGTGTGTGTGTGTGTTTGAATAACTTTTGTTTTGCTTATGTTCTGCGATTTAAAGTTCCTGTTTGCTCTTGCAACAATATTACCGCTGAGTCAGTTTGTCATCCCATGAAAGAAAAGGTTAAATTAAAACACTAATGCGCACGAACATCCAAGCGATCACATGGGAACTTAATCCTGCAGCATCATACCAGCTAAAATAACAACAATGCATATCACTTCTACCATCACAAAGGGTATGTACATACATGTACAGAGAAACACCCGTACAGAAAAACTCCACACCCATTCCATTATCAACGTCAAAGGTAGGGCCTTCATCTGATTTGGGGGGGGGGAAGAGAGGGGGGGGGAGAGAGAGAGAGAGAGAGAGGGAGAGAGGGAGGGAGGGAGAGAGGGAGGGAGAGAGGGAGAGAGGGAGGGAAGGAGAGAGGGAGATAATCAGACGGACTGACATTGACCGATTGTGTGTATTTGTCTGTCTCTCTCTGCTCAGTGGCTGTGTTTGTGGGTGCAAGTGTTCATCTTCATGCAACACACCCCAACTGCGAGACAGGGGCCGTGTTTACCTGCTAGACCCGAGTTTGTGTGCGGTTTATGCAGGGTCCAACTAGGTTAGGAGAAATTACCTCCAAGGATTCGACATTTGGTATTAAACAATGGAAATATATTCGGGTGAAGGGAGCGTGAAATAAGTACTTAAACGCGGCACGCTCGGTGAAAACCCATTCGCTGGGGGATTTTGGGGAAATTGCCGACTGAGGTTCAAGTGCACTCCTGTGGTATCGTTCAAAACGCAGGATGAGAATATAAATAACGTAACATGTTTCTTGAAATAATACATATTTTAATATAGTAGTGGGAGTACTAGTTAGCTCGTCCCAGCGATATCATTCGTTACTGTGAACTTAAAGTGGAGATCTTGAAGATTTTCAAATTAATAAATGTCTGTTGATTTGTTAATGTTTGTGAAGAGGACTTTGCAATCTCTTAGTCACAATTCCCTCCATGGAATGCTCCATTCATGGGGTTATTAATCTTATCCGATCATTTTTAATTGTGTTAGAGTTTTTTTTTTTCTATCTCTTATTTCCATATTGTAGTTTAATATTATACTTGAAAACGACCACTTTTCGCCAAAGGTTTCGCCCAAAGCGAACAAAACAGACATATTTATCCGTTACGTCAATCATAAATGTAGTAGATATCTGCATACGTGGTAGCATTAGTAATAATAATAATAACAGTTGTAGCCCTTTTAAAAATATTCTGGGACGGAAAAACAAGAGGGATGTTGTAACCGAAAGGTTGCTGGTCGAGTGTCGAGGTGTCCCTGAGCAAGACGCCTCACCCTCCCTGCTCCCGACGAGCTGGCTGTGTTCTTTCATGAATCCAACCGCCCTCATTGCATGAATGGCTGAATGTGAGGCACTGATAGTGAAGTGCTCTGAGTGAGTGGCGACGAGTTAGAAAAAACACTAATGCACTCCATTAACCATTCAAGCGATAATAAACAAATTACTCAGTCCAACTAAGAGCACACTAAATATATACATTATACACCGGGTAAAATGATTAATCACAGCCCATTTCCTCACCTCTCAGACCTCTGTTCAAAACAACTCCGGGCTCTGTTTATAATGGCTGCCGCGAAACCTCTCTTCCTCCCTCCTCCTCAGTTGTCCCAGGGTCAAAGGTTGTGGGATCATGTGTCACGCTACTCTGACAGCTCAACTCGGCTGGCCAGACAGGACTCTACCTGAGTCACATGCCTGTGGCGATGATGCTGCACCTCGGACAGCCACAGAAAATACCCCACTGACGGCTTTGAGTCAAAGTACATCAGCTCTGCTGTGACCGTGGCAACGGCGAGCAGGTCCGACATCTGCCGTTTTATTTTAGCGTTTTCGGTGTCGGCAAACAAACTCTATGCAAATGAATTTGTAAACTTTTTACTTTATTGGAGATGGCTGTGGCTGTGATGGCAGTATACGGGTATTTAAATCATAAGTAAGGGTTGCTTTGTGTCTTCATGTAATAATAACTTGATGAACTAATTTTTACTATGTGGGATTAATTACGTTTTATCTATCCAATCTAATGCCAGACACGTGTGGCCCTCTGTCGTTCATCAGTTTGTCCTATCATTAAAGAGGGTTTCAGTCATGTGATCTGAATTTCAGGCCCGTCCATCTTGGTACTTCTTCACCAAAACTATTCAAGAATAAACGAGCGACCAGTTGTTATTATAGCAGGAGAAATAAAGCCAAATGGCAGCTTGGTGAATGGGAGCAACATAACCTAAACCCACATATAACTAAGAAGGATCCAAAACGCAAATATTGACACATTTGCTTACTTTATTTGACTTTGATTCATGCCTTGATGTTTTAAAACAGCTGAGTAGTAGTTTGATAGCTTTGAGTAACATGATCCCATCCACCATCCTATCATTACGACATCGGATTCTCTTCCTGTGATGTTGTACAAAAATAGACAGAGGGCAGAAGAATCAGAGGATAGAGGGATCTTTGTGAAGAGATGGTGAGTTATAGCCGTGAGCCAGCAGGGGTTACCTCCTTTACCTTGTGACTGGGTGAAGGCGTTGTAGTTTGGACAGGAGGGAGAGTGACTGTTCTTTATGAAGCTAGTGAGGTCGGAGACAAGTAGTTCAAGGACTACTGTTGGCATGCCGGGATACACCGACATAGAGTGTCCCATATTCACAAAAAGCCCGACGGGTGGCTTGGCAGAACTGGGACAGGAGTCAATAACTCAGGGATTAAATACACAATAACTATCTTTCCGTCCTTGGGATGTTTAGCCGTCATTTGTATGTATTCTCTTTATCGGACAAATGTTTATAGCTCTTTCGGCTCTCCTCGAAGGTTGTGTAACTGTTTAGTCGTTATGCTGCTTTCGCACCAAACGTATTTCATCCAGTGTATGTTTTCAACATCCAGATGTTGCACTGCAAGAATAAGGTCACGGTAAACATCTGCTAAAGTTAGCCCATGAGCTAATGTTAGCTAACGCAGGGAATGATGTGTGCGCTATCCTGCGTGCGCTATCACATGTAAAAAAAAAAGCTAATATTTTAGAGGAAGGGAGGCAATGTAAGCAAAAAAGTGGGCAAGGAATAAGAGAGAGAGAGTGAGAGAGAGAGAGGGGGACAGCGGGAGAATAAGAGAGACAGAGAATAAGATAAACCGGATAATGAACCGAATAATGAATGGGTGTTTGTCCCAGCTGATGGGGTTAGCCGCCCACAAACAACAGCAGACCTTGCGTTGACCTTTCCCTCGGTGGTCTTATTTAGATCGCTGTGGGGGGGGCACACCTGTTGGTGTGTTCCCTTTTTCCAGCCTGTTTACTCCCCTGTCTCTGATAATCATCACAAAACCATGGAGACACTCTCTCCTTAAGAAATAAGAATATTTATTCAGTTTTTAGCCGAGGCACAAACAGGATGTGTTCGCACTGAGACTGTTATGTTCTTATCTGTATTATTTACCCACAATCCCAAGTTTATTTTTCATTCATCTTCTCCGGGTGTTGCCGTCTCTTGCTTTGCATGGAAAGACAAAAAAGACTTCATTAATAATAACGATAATCCTTCTTGGGCCGCTGTATTTGTTGATTTGTAATTTTGGATAATAAACTCATGTCTTATTATTATGGATGTGCGCACAGTCATGACGCATAAACAAAAGAAGGGTTGTATTTCCTCTCTTCACTGTGTGGTCTTTCTCCTGACGACAGGATGAACTTACCACCATCTGGTTCCCAATGGATTTGACATAATTGATCCTTCATAATCAATTTTGTTCTTAATGTACCCACTTATTTCCTGTTGTACGTCCTGGCACTTAAAAATAGTACTTAGCATCGTGTAACATCTTATCCTCGCAACCTTTTTTGTATACGTAAATAGGTTAACCAAGTGATTATTAAAGGTTGGCAATTGATTCTATGAACATCCTTAACGTATCAACAGCGATATATTGTTATTTCTATGCAAATGCACTTATGTAGTAAGTCACTTTGAATAAAAGGTTCTGCTATATGTCTGAAATGAAAATGTAAATGTTATGACGAGTAGGTTGACACCCTCTGAGTTTAAGTGAGACAACATAAGGGGAGATTGCCACATTATCTTAATCAAGGCTCCAAGCAGACCTCTTATGCATGTTGTCATTGTTTTCAGCCTTTAAAACTTTCAGTATTTTAGCACTTGGTTCTATATTGTGTTTTAAGTTTTTCGTCAGCTAAATGTCAGAATTGCAAATGTAACATTCTTTGCACCATTGATATTGTCCCAAAGTGGGCCGCCCAAGGCTCGGTGTGTGTGTGTCTGCCCTCATCCTGTCACCTGTCCTGATGACCTGATCGTACCGGACGATATCCCGCAATGCACACAGAAGAGGACGGCCGGGCCGCAGGTGACATTTAGGAAGGCAAATAATGTTTTTTTTGCAGTTATTCAGCAGGATGCAAATGTGTGTGTGCGTGTGTTCTAAAGTGAGTTTGTGTTTGTTCAAGTGAGTGTGTGTCTGTGTGTGTTAAAGGGAGTGTGTGTTTATGTGTGTGTGTGTGTGTGTGTGTGTGTGTGTGTGTGTGTGTGTGTGTGTGTGTGAAAGGGAGTGTGTGTGTGTTAAAGTGAGTTTGTGATTGTGTTTGTGTGTCAAAATGAGTGTTTGTGTTCAAGTGAGTGCGTGTGTGTGTGTGTGTGTGTTAAAGGGAGTGTGTCTTTGTGTGTCTGTCTGTCAAAGTCAGCGTGTGTGTCCGTGTGTTCAAGTGAGAGTCTGTGTGTGTGTGTGTGTGTGTGTGTGTGTGTGTGTATGTTCAGGTGAGTTGGTGTTTCTGTATTCAAGTGAGAGAGTGTGTCCCACCTACTGTGAAATGGTGCCAGCACAGACACAAGCTCAGAGGGGGAGAGGAAAGATGTATACAAAGACAGACGGGGGAGGAGAGAATAGATCTGGAGAGATACAAAAAAGAGACAAAGGAGGTTGAGAGAGAGACATAGAGAGACAGAGGGGAAAGAGGGTTAGAGAGAGACAGGGGTAAGAGGCTGAGAGAGAGACAGGGGGGAAAGAGGGTGAGGGAGAGACATAGAGAGACAAATGGGAAAGAGGGTGAGAGAGAGACATAGGGCCCTATTTTAACCGTCTGAAACGCAAGTGAGAAGCGCCAAATGCAAGTAGCTTGTTGGCGGGTCTATGGCGATGTTGCTATTTTACCGGCGGATAAATGACTCTTGCGCCCGACGCAAATCTAAAAAGGGTTGGTCTGAAGTAGCCTAATTAACCGTAGGTCTGGTTTGGGCGTAACCTGCAATAAACCAATGAGAGTGCCAGCTCCCATCCCCTTTAAGAGCCATGAGTGCATTTGAATCTGACGAGTTGATAATTTGACAGCGCGTTTGCAGTCTCCGATGAGACAGATGCATGACCACATGAGTTTCAAACTTCAATTGGCTCAGTTTATGGCCAAATAATACGGCCTAATTCACACATGGAATAGCGTTTTCTTCCACAACGTCAGAAATACTGAGTCCTCAAACACTCCCTCGCGGTAAAACAACGTTTTCTCATGATCAAATACTCATCAATCCTAAAAGTTATGGGCTTGTCCACGATGTCTGTGTCAAGAAAATATGTGTTTGATGCACTGACTTTAAACCAGGTATTTCCTGGTTTGTGGCGGAATTGTTTTCTGAAACGGCAAAATAGCAAAAGGGAACGTTTGCGCCAGAACACGCCTCCTCCTTTTGCGGAACCGCCCCTTGGGGTGCAAGATCATTCCCTAATTTACCGACGCGTGGCGCAGGAGGGAAAAGAACGCTCTGCGCCAGTTGCAAACTAACAATGACACATGCGTCAGTGCAGAAAGACAGGGGTAAGAGGGTGAGAGACAGACATAGAGAGACGGAGGGGTAAGGGGGTGAGAGACAGACATAGAGAGACGGCGGGGAAAGAGGGTGAGAGACAGACATAGAGAGACAGAGGGGTAAGGGGGTGAGAGACAGACATAGAGAGACGGCGGGGAAAGAGGGTGAGAGAGGGACATAGAGAGACGAAGGAGAAAGATAACGACGGAGAAATAGAGAGAGAGAACAAGTAAAGGAGTGATCGAGATGGAGAGAGGGAATTAGAGAGAGAGACAGAGAGACTAACATAATCTGTTTATGGACCCCAGATGTCCAGAGGTAATTGGGCAGAGGGATTGCACCGTAGACATCTGGAGTGGAGTGTTTGATGCTCTTAACAGACACACACACACACACACACACACACACACACACACACACACACACACACACACACACACACACACACAGGCTCAAAGAGAAGAATAAAGGCAGGGCTGAAACAACAGAGGAGATACAGCCCCATCGAGGTATTGATTCCTCCGGCAGCACCACACCTTGCCAGAAGGCCTTTCCTTCTGTGTGTTTTATGTTCTGGAAGACCTCATCCCTGCTGCGATCAAGGGTTGAGCCATCAAACATGGAGGAGCAACGCGGTGCTTGCTGCGGTCAGTGATCCAATGCAAAATGGATGATTCACCGTGCGGTTGCTGCGGCTAGCTAGCACGTAGCCGCAGCTCAGACACGCTGCCGAGACTTTGCCTTTGGACGCGGACGACTGTCGAACACCGGACTGTGTGCGTCAGTGCAGAAAGACAGGGGTAAGAGGGTGAGAGACAGACATAGAGAGACGGAGGGGTAAGGGGGTGAGAGACAGACATAGAGAGACGGCGGGGAAAGAGGGTGAGAGACAGACATAGAGAGACAGAGGGGTAAGGGGGTGAGAGACAGACATAGAGAGACGGCGGGGAAAGAGGGTGAGAGAGGGACATAGAGAGACGAAGGAGAAAGATAACGACGGAGAAATAGAGAGAGAGAACAAGTAAAGGAGTGATCGAGATGGAGAGAGGGAATTAGAGAGAGAGACAGAGAGACTAACATAATCTGTTTATGGACCCCAGATGTCCAGAGGTAATTGGGCAGAGGGATTGCACCGTAGACATCTGGAGTGGAGTGTTTGATGCTCTTAACAGACACACACACACACACACACACACACACACACACACACACACACACACACACACACACACACACACACACACACACACACACACACACATATTTATATATCCATGCACACAAACACACACACACACACACACACACACATACATATGTATATCCAGACACACACAAACACACATACACACACATATATACATAAAAACTCCCACACACACAAACACACAAACCTGTTCATACACGCGTGTCAAAATTGTGGGAGAAACACCACGTAGACACAAAACACACAGCATACCCACTGCATCGACACAAAAGCGGACACACCCCAAAAAAGCCTGCACTGACATGAAGCCCTGCATGCACACGCACGCACGCACACACACACCAACACACACACACACATTCCACACACACACAAACACACACACACGCAGATGCAATCATTCCACACACACAGATGCATGCATTCCACACACACACATTCAACACACACACAAACAAACACACACGCGCACACACACACAAAGACGCACACATTCCACTGAAATCCCCAGGGTTACCTCTCTTTAACCCTATTATCTTCTGAGCGCTTCCAACCTGCGGTTGACTCAGACCTCTTCAGTGCGACCTCCTGTCAAAACAAAACCTCATGGTGAACGGGTGATTCCTCAAGGTTGCCCCAGACCTCCATTTAAAAGTCTCCTAATTCAGCTCGTTAGCTCCCAGCCAGAAGATACTGGGTCAAATCCCAAATGTCCACCGCCTGACCTCTGTGGTTCGTCGAGCAAAAGGCCTCGCCACTAGTCGCTGAACCGTCCTGTTCGTTAGCATGATGTCCATCACGACTCACTTGTTCAGAGTTCCCCTAGACGCGACGTAGCCTCCCCTTCGGACGCACTTATTGAATGTTGTACATTCTTGCACTTAAAATAATACTTACCATTGTGTAGGAACTTATCCTAGCAATATTTGTTGCATACGGGGAATGCACCTAACGATGGTTAGTGCTTGGCACTTGTTTCTATTAACATCCTTCCTGTACCGACAGTATGATGTTCGATGAGCATCCTTCCTGTACCGACGGCGATATAGTGTTGTGTTCTCCTTCTTCTGACAAATGTACTTATTGTACGTCGCTTTGGATGACAGCGTCCAAATGCTCTCAATGTAAAATGCAAAGGTCTACGTCAACCGCAGCCACGATTCCCATCGGCTCTCTGCGTTCCTACTCCCAGAACGTAAAGGATTAGTTTGGTACGATATGAGGAATAGAGATAGCGTTTGTGTGCTGGTTAGTGTAATGGTTAGGTTCAGTACTGACATCACACAGGGGGGGCAGTGTTCAGGTGCTCATTAACAGCTGTGGCTGCAGGTGAGTCTCAGGTTGTGAGACTCTGGGTACAGAGTCTGTGGAGCTGGCTCTCTGCAGGTGAGACTTGGATTAACACGGAGGACACACGTTCTCAAATACCCGGGGAACCTGAACGAACAAAGTCAAAGCTAGGGCTGGTGCGGCAGGAGACGGACCTGCGGTGAGTACCTCACACCTAACTCCCTAGGCAGGTAAAGTTCAGTGCACCACGTAGGGTCAGACATAGGTTACGTTCTGTCTACAGAGGTAATGATGAGTTCGGTAGGTCAGCATCGTAACATAGTTCTGTTGCAACTACTTGAGGTGAAGAGGTTTATTGTCCGTAGTCACATCCACAGGTTCTTTCCTCCCGCCCGACTTCAGCAGCTGTCATGAATCACATTTCAAATTGAGTGCTGCACCCGGCTGTGCTCTCTGTGGTTGGTTGTGGCTGTGTGTCAATCAAACGGGTCTGCCTGACAAGGAGGCGGGTCCTGTCACGGAAAATCCACACTGGTTTCTGAAGGGCTGTAGGCTGTAGGCTTCCTGCCTCTTATTGACCGAATGAGCCAAACTAATTTCGTCTTTTTGGATTAACAATCTCTTAGACTAATGCATCAATAAAAAAAAAAATAAAAAAAAAAAAGCAAAGTCTCCTTCCAGCAAACATGTTCACTAGGAAGTGTGTGTTCAAGTGAGTGTGTGTCTGTTTGTGTGTGCAACAACGTCCAGGCTACATGCCCCCCTAGGCGGTACTGGCCTCCTCTGAATCCAGGACACGGGATTAGGGTTGATAGGGTTGTTGAGGAGACCGTAGGCCCTCTCCCCGTCGGCCTTCGTGGAGCAGGGGCCTTGGGCAGACGCTCCAGGGCCCTGGGCTGCTTTGGACTGCAGAGGAGCGAGTCCCGGGGAGGCTAGCCACCAGACAGCTGCCTGTGGTGGCTAGCCTCCCCCTTTCCTCCCCCTTCCATCCCGGTCCATCCAAGGGCTGGCGCTGGGAGGCGTCTGTCCGTCCCCGCCGCTGTTGTCCCAGTGTGTCCTTGGCGAGCCCGTCTGTGTCCAAAGCGCTTTGGAGAGGATGGCGCCCTATTGGGCGTCAGGGTCGTAGAGTCCAGGCCGCACGCCCCCCTAGGGGGCTTTCACTGGGGGCCTCCAAATCCAGGACTACAGGGGCTGTTGTCGAAACGGGTTCATTGCGGAGGTTGAGTATCGTGATAGAGAGGACGAGGTTCATCTTGCTCCTGTGTGTGTGAGTGTGAGAGAGAGAGAGAGAGAGAGAGAGAGAGAGAGAGAGAGAGAGAGAGAGAGAGAGAGAGAGAGAGAGAGAGAGAGAGAGAGAGAGAGAGAGAGAGAGAGAGAGAGAGAGAGAGAGAGAGAGAGAGAGAGAGAGAGAGAGAGAGAGAGAGAGAGAGAGGTGATGGCTGGTTTAACCTGTTGCACGTCGATCGGTCCATGCAGGTCAGACGTGGGACCAGGTGAGGCTGCTTCAATCGGTCGTCCACACACACACCACACACACACACACACACACACACACACACACACACACACACACACACACACACACACACACACACACACAGGCTCAAAGAGAAGAATAAAGGCAGGGCTGAAACAACAGAGGAGATACAGCCCCATCGAGGTATTGATTCCTCCGGCAGCACCACACCTTGCCAGAAGGCCTTTCCTTCTGTGTGTTTTATGTTCTGGAAGACCTCATCCCTGCTGCGATCAAGGGTTGAGCCATCAAACATGGAGGAGCAACGCGGTGCTTGCTGCGGTCAGTGATCCAATGCAAAATGGATGATTCACCGTGCGGTTGCTGCGGCTAGCTAGCACGTAGCCGCAGCTCAGACACGCTGCCGAGACTTTGCCTTTGGACGCGGACGACTGTCGAACACCGGACTGTGTGCGCTGCCGTTGTTGCGAGCCGTTGTTCACTACTCGAGACGTGACTTTCTCATAACAACTCGCCCAACAACCACCCCTCATTGGTGTTCAGATTTGTCCCGATCCAGTTTCCTTACATAATTTCGTTAGCCTCACATCATCATTGCCGAAGTCAGATTTTGGCAAAATGTTGATATCGTTAGCCTTTTAAACTTAATAACATAATTAAAGTCCTATTTTAAGGTCTAACTTGTATTTAGCGCCAACAATGCCGGGGTCAGATGACTGCGGCAGATAGATGTCTCGGGCAAATAATGATTATGGATTGTAAGAAGCAGTCTGATTGGCTTAGGATATAGCCAATGAGGCAGAGTGAATTAGCAGCGTCAGGAGAGTAGAGTTAGGTTAGATATCACAAATCCCCATCCATGGCTCTCTCTCTCTCTCTCTCTCTCTCTCTCTCTCTCTCTCTCTCTCTTTCTCTTTCTCTTTCCTCTCTCTCTCTCTCTCTCTCTCTCTCTCTCTCAAAGACATGAAACGTGTCAACATGAAGCATGTGCGCTGTAGAGAAGGCCTTCTGCCCTTGAAGTCACTTGGTTTCTGCTTCATCACAGTCTCTCCTTTATAGAGCTCGCGTTTGGACACATTTGTTTGCAATGAACTCCGGCTGTTTTTAATCCTCTCTTTAGAAGCATCAAACACTGACACACACACGTGCACACAGCAATCAGGGGTCTGGGGGGTCTGTGCAGCGGTGATGTGATGAAACTGTCTCTCTCTGTCCATCTCTCTCCCTTTTTCACTGTGTCTTGCTTACTCTCTGTCTCTCTGTCTCTCTCTCTCTCTCTCTCTCTCTCTCTCTCTCTCTCTCTCTCTCTCTCTCTCTCTCTCTCTCTCTCTCTCTCTCTCTCTCTCTCTCTTGCTCCCCGTCTTAACTCAATGGCTCTCTATCATTCTTTTTCATTAGTCTTCATCTGAATCTCTCTGCATCAATGATACTCTCTCTCTTTAACTTTAATTTTCTGTTTGTTCTGCATTTTTTCACTCGCTATGTTTTCATCCCTCTATCCTAATCTCTCTACGTCCATGTTTTGTTCTCTCTCTCTCTCTCTCTCTCTGTCTCTCTCTCTGGCTCGCTTTCTCGACATCACACAAAAATGTCCCTTGCGTGCGGTGGAGAAAAAACACACTACACCGAGAACAATGACACACAGACACACACACACACAGACACACACACATCCTGCAACTGGCATTTGAATGGATCCAGTTTATTTATCAAATCCGTGGACAAGATCAGCCTCATTTCCCAAGTCGGAAAAACGACTGAGGATAATGATGAAGAGAGTTTTTTATATACGCCAGGGAAAAAGGAAGATAGATTGCTCTTGGCATTAAGTTGAAGATGGATTTGATTGCTTTATTGAGGAGTCCCCTTGGTTAAGACTCTCACGCTCTGCACTTCCAACTGTGAAAGTTCAAAGTGAGGATTTAAGGCTTTTAAAAGATTAGTGTTTATTGATACTCAACTCAACCCACTAAGTCGTCCCTAAACCAGAACAAGCCAACAGGGGGTGGAACTCTTCATCAAATGAAAACCATTTTGGAATCACAACAATGTCAGAGAGGGTCGCAGTCATTGAGGTGAAACATTGTTAAATGGCAAACTGACCGCATTTTTACAGCACTTTTCTAAACATCGGAGACTCAAAGCGCTTTACAATATTGCCTCACATTCACCAATTTGTGCACACATTCACACACCGACGGTGGTCAGGAGCAGTGAGGGTGAGGTGTCTCAGGGACACCTTGATACACAGCTAGGAGGAGCCGGGGATTGAACCAGCAACCTTGTGGTTTCCAGCTAACCCGCCCCACCTCATGAGTCACATGTCACCCCAAACTTTGTTTGACTTATGAAATGCTCACCGCGATACTGTGATGATAACAGTGATTATCTTCAGCGACAACCCATGAGAATGACCATTCAGCCCGGGAAGGGGACGAAAGGAATATATGGTATAGTGACATGGTTCCACACCTATCGTGTGTGTGTGTGTGTGTGTGTGTGTGTGTGTGTGTGTGTGCGTGTGTGTGTGTGTGTGTGTGTGTGTGTGTGTGTGTGTGTGTGTGTGTGTGTGTGTGTGGGACTGCGCTAAAATATTAAGTGGGTTGCCTTTCATTGTTCTATCCCTCCTCGACACACACACACACACACACACACACACACACGCACACGCACACACACAGGGACACACACACGGACAGGGATATACACACTCTCACCCTCAAACACTCGCATGTACACACACAAACACACATACAAACGCACATGGATATACATGTCCTATGTAACCCCCGCACACACACACACACACACACACACACACACACACACACACACACACACACACACACACACACACACACACACACACACACACACACACACACACACACCGTTCTGTCCTGTTCTGCTTGGGAGCCCAAGTATTTGAGGGACCCTCAGAATGGATTACACCCGGTGGTCCTGGATGCAGCGGGGGGCAGGGGAGGTGGGGGGGGGGGGGCAGGGGGGGGATTCCCTTTTGATCCAAAGTCACGTTCTGCTGGCGGAATGGAGGCGTCCTTTTTGAATTTGTTTCGACAACAGAGTGCACCTCTGCCCGCCTGTGCGATCAAGCGGCAACATGAAAGAAAGGTGCGGGCGTGTGCGTGTGTGTGTGTGCGTGGGACTGTGTTCCTCTGAAACACAGTTACCGTGTTTTTCCTCTGAAAAATGGTAGATTCCCTCAGTTACTCCAGACTCAAACCTTGCTTGTACGTGCTGTCCGATGTGTTAGTGTGTGTGTGTGTGTGTGTGTGTGTGTGTGTGTGTGTGTGTGTGTGTGTGTGTGTGTGTGTGTGTGTGTGTGTGTGTTTGGGGGTGTGTGTTTTTTTTTGGCGTGTGTGTTTGTTTGTGTGCGTTTCTGTGTTTGAGAGTGGCGTGAGTGTGTGACTGTGAGTGTGAATGAGTGACGCTTTCTGTGTGTGTGTGTGTGTGTGGGTGTAAGTGTGTGTGTGTGTGTGTGGTTTACTTATAGGTGCTGTACATTGCACACCCACATGATGCCAGGGTGTAGGGTGTGTGAGTAGTCTTCATGCCGACAGACAGACAGACAGAGTCCCAGTGCGACTGCATAGCCACCCCCTCAGATCCCTCCTACACACTTGTTGCATGTTGCACCTCCTAGCTCTTAATGTACGCACTTATTGTACGTTGAACGTCCTGGCACTTAATGAACACACTTATTGTACGTTGAACGTCCTGGCACTTAATGTACACACTTATAGTATGTTCTACGTCCTGGCACTCAATGTACAGACTTATTATATGTTCTATGTCCTGTCAGTTAAAAATAGTACCAAGCGTTGTGTAGCATCTTATCCTACCTATCTTTGTTGCGTACGGGGAATGGTTTATCCTCGTGATGGTTAGTGCTTGGCACATGGTTCTATGAATATCCTTACTGTACCCACAGCGATATAGTGTCGTTTCTATTTTTTATATAGTAAAAAATATAGTATATAGTATGTCGCATTGGATAAAAGGGTCTGCTTAGCTAAATATTATGGTGTGTAGGAGGACCCTTTGAGTCTAAGTCAGATAACGTCAGAGAAGATTTTCACATTTTCATAAACAAGGCTCCAAGCTGACCTTTTACACAATGGTTTTTACGCTTTTAGCATTTTACATTCTTGGCATTTTAACATTTGTCTCTATATTGAGGTTTTAATGTTTGATATGAAAGATTACAGACATCTCTAATGAAATTATATTTAACATAACAAATGACAAAAATGAACGTAAAGTCAAGGAAACGACTTTACCCTCGGAAAAACACGTTTTTGAACCACATTTTTGTACCTTTACCGATTCACATTTGGTCGAGAAGAATGTGCTTCATAGATTTGCGCTTTGAAAAGGATTGAAAGCTGACAGGGTTTTTTCGAGTAATCGTAATAGATTATGGTACGTCTGCAAAGTAGATTAATACCTGCTCGTCACATTTTTGTGTGATACGAAGATATGTTGCTGGAAGAATATATTTTATTGAACACCTGCGTGGCTGGGGATGATGCACGGGTGTAGATTTATTAGTCATGAGGTCAAAGTTCAGGTTTAAGCTCACAAACTCAGGTCAAAGGTCGAACTCACAACACAACCAGCAATCGTAAGGTCGGAACATTTTGGACAATACTATTGTTATTCTCTCTCTCTCTCTCTCTCTCTCTCTCTCTCTCTCTCTCTCTCTCTTACCCCCCCTCTCTCTCGCTCTCGTTCTCTGTGTGTGTCTCTCTCTCACACACTCTATCTCCCTCTCTCTTGAACCTGCACACTGTCCCTCCTCAATCTCTATACATCACAAAAACAAACAAACACACATACACAGATTCCCGTGATACACCCTTTCTTACACACAAACTCTCTCTGTACAACCAAACACAATTCCCTTATTCCCACAGAAACAAACACACAAACCCACACCCACAAACTAAGAACTAACTCTCTCTCTCTCTCTAAACACCAAAAGTCAACAGTCCCTTTCACTCCTTTCTCTCCTTCAACCATGAATACACAAACGTACACACACACACACACACACACACACACACACACACACACACACACACACACACACACACACACACACACACACACACACACACACACACACACACACGTACACCAGTGAGCCAGTTGTGTTAGTGTGTTGAAGGCCCGGCTCACTGCCACTCTGCGCCCATGTGGGACCGCGTTAGGCCCTCAGAGGACAGGGAAAGGGTAAGTGTGTGTGTGTGTGTGTGTGTTTGTTTCTGTTTCTGTGTGTGCACACTTTTGTGTGCTTTTGTTTGTAAATGAGTGTACGCGTGGTTTGTGCTTGGGAGGGTATTTGTGTGTGTGTGTGTGTGTGTGTGACTCTATGTGTGTGGGGATGAGTTTGTGTGCATGTGTTTCTGGGTGTGCGTGCGTTGGAGCATTTATGTGGGCATGCGTTGTGATGGCTAATGATGTGTATGCGTGTGTGCGTGCGCTCATGCATGCACCCTTCTGTGTGTGTGCCTGCATGCACACCTGTGTGTGTGTGTGTGTGTGCGTGTTTGTGTGTGAGTGTCCATGCGTGAGCGTGCACACCTGTGTGTGTGTGTGTGTGTGTGCGTGCACGCCACACCATGCAACTCTTTATTCCCACAGTCAGCGGTGGGAGCAGCGGCCTGAGAACCATTGCGGATATAAACTGTGACAGCCCCGCTACGACACAAGGTCATTACCACAGACACACACACACACACACACACACACACACAGGGCAGTGCGCATACAGGGCAGTGTGCACGGCACACACACACACACACAATACACACAGGGCAGCAGCGGCGTGCACGGCACACACACACACACAGGGAAGGGACGCGGTACGCGACCCACACACACACACACACACACACACACACACACACACACACACACACACACACACACACACACACACAGGGCTAATGATGGCTGGGACGGTGGAGTGAGGCTGCTTGAGGATAATGACAGGACTCTCAGATACAGAGCTCCTTCTTATTGTTCTGGGGCCGGCCGTGTGTGTGTGTGTGTGTGTGTGTGTGTGTGTGTGTGTGTGTGTGTGTGTGTGTGTGTGTGTGTGTGTGTGTGTGTGTGTGTGTGTGTGTGTGTGTGTGTGTGTGTGTGTGTGTGTGTGTGTGTGTGTGTGTGTTTGGTTGTTTGTGAGTGTGAAAGAATGTGTTTGTGTGTGTTTGTTTTTGAGACTGTTTTTTTTTTTGGAGTGAGTATGCATGTCTGTGTGTGTGTGTGTGTGTGCATGAGTTTTGTGCGAGAGCGGTGCGAGTTGTGTCAGTGTGTTTGCAGGAGCGAGTGTGTGTCTCTGTGTGTGGGAGTTAGCGGCAGAATTTGTTTTAGTGCCCGGCTGTATATCAGAAAGGGTATGTCTATGCGTGCTTGTCCGTGTGTGCGTTTGTGTCTGTGTGTGTGCGCGTGTGTGTTTGTCCGTTTCTGTGCTTGCGTGTTTGTTTCTGCGTTCATGTGTGTGTGGGTGTTTCTGTGTTTGTTTCCGTTCTTGTGCGTGCCCTCCCATTGTTAGCCTGATCCGGTGTCGTTAGCGTGTGGCAGCGGCCCGCAGCGTAGCGGAGGCTAGCCGTCAGCGGACGGATGGAGGCGTTGTGCGTTGCTGTGCACCTCTTTAGAGCTGTCACTCACTCGGCCACTCACTTGGACGATAAACCAGCGATCGGCTTCATATGACGTTGCGACCACAATAATAATAATCAGAATAAGAGTGATGATATGAGGGAAAGATTAAGCGAAAGTGTGAGGTGGTTAATGGCATTTAGAAAACGATTTTCTGTTTTTAGGGCGCAATGCATTGTGTACCACTTGCATTACATTCACGCACACACAGACGCACACACACACACACCCAGCCACCCACCCACACACACACACACACACACACACACTTACACATTGACCTGCATGCAAACACACACACACACACACACACACACACACACATTGACATGCATGTAAACACAGACACACAGTCACACACAGACACACACACACACACACACGTTAGTTTTCGGCTTATAGCCTAGATTCCCGGGTTGTGTTAGTGTAAGTTAGAAACAAGGACAATTAAGAGATAAGGGCTGTACCATTATCACTAGTGGGAGCTGAGTCAGCACACTGGGGCCTATATATAGGCTATAGGTGCCAGCTGTCCTGGAGAATATAACGGCGTGATTAAAAACCTGTATTATCATCCAAATCATGTTGCTTTCCTTTGAACAGTATGGCATGTAAAGTAGATTATGAAACTAAGCATAGAATTTTTTTTTTTGGTTTAGCATTTCACTCTTCGTTTGTTCTGCTGTTTGCTCAATGGAATCTCTGTGATTCAGGGGTTATTGTTATTTTAAACTCATTGTGTATTCTGTATAGTGTTGTTTCCCTTGGTTAATGCTTTACAATTGCTGCTTTGCAAGAAATGCACAGTATGTATAAAGATTGATTCATTTAAAACACCGGGAAAAAGAAAGCAAACAGATTATAAATAGCGAACTCTTGCTGTTTCCAACCTCAGATGACGTAACTCTATCACCGATGTTTGAGGGGTTGTTTTTTTAATGTTTATCCGACCGACAATAAGCCAATTTGCCGGAGCATCATGTGGAAATATAAAGGAAGCTTCCGGAGACACATGCAATCAGGTGCACCTCAGTCGTTTTTATTATTAATTAGATCAGAGATCGTCGTGAGTTGTTTGTTTTGACACTGAGGAAAAAATAACTGTCTTTGACGTTCCTCGGAGAAAGCAATTAGTGCAGCTAACCCATCTCTCTGATTATGTTTCTGATGTGATTTCCATCTCAACTGTTTGAGGTGAAACCGTGGCGACGGAGATTAATTAAAAACAGAGTGCTCAAGGTGGTCGCTGGGACAGGTGGCCGGTGGCTGTTTGCTGTTCAAGACTCACTTGTTCAGATTTCACCGAGACTCTGCAGAGCCTCCCCACACCACTCTAATGCGATGATTGTATGTTGTACATCCTTGCACTTGAAAATAGTGCTTAGCATCATGTAGCATATTATCCAAACTATCTCTGTTGTTTACGGGAAACGGGTAACCTCAACGATTGCTATTGCTTTGCAGTTGGTTTTACGAACATCCTTTCTGTACCGACAGCGATATATTCTTGATTCTGCCAAAATGTAATTGGATGGTCGCTTCGGTAAAAGTGTCTGCTAAATGCATGAAATGTAAGGTAAATGTAAATGATGGGTCTAGGCCCAGAATTTCAAAGAGTAGTCTAAATTTAAACATGAACTCGAATGGTAAAGAACAATCTAGATCCAGCTTGAGCATTTATATTGGAAACAGCCCTCCTGTGGTGTGGATTGACAGGAGCGACAGGACAAGAGGAAACTGATAGAATAAAAACATGAGTTCAGTCAGTGGAAAGTGGACATTACTGCCAGTTTGACCTTTTTCCTTTGTATACTGGCATTTAATGGCAGTAGCACTTTGACAGTCGCAAAGTAGAGCATGGTTAATATTCACTTCATGAAGAGAATCGTTTAAAAAATGAACCCAGTAACCCGACCGGTCAAAAGGCCTACGTTATCTAGTTAACCACATAAACTAATGAAGGTTTATCATTACTTCTGCCGGATGTTGCAATAAACATGTTTTGTGATTAATGTTATATTTATGTTCTCAAAAATGTACAGAAACGTAAAAATAACGAGCGAGGTAATTAAAAAAACATTACATTTCTGCCACAGTTCAGTTTCGTTTGCCTTGCAAACAAAACAAGGTAAGCATTGCGGCTTCGTAACCAGGTCTTATCGCCGTACCTTTTTAAACCTTCAATCATGTAAAATAAATAGATAAAAATGCACTTCAGGGTCATTTTGATTGCAAAAAATGAGCTAGACTCTAGCTAGCCAGAGTTAGCAAGCTCGTTAGCTAGTTAGAGATGCATTGTTAAGACAACCCTTGCCATGGGAAAGATAGGTAGATTGTGTTTTTAATGTCATGTTTGTCTCTTCATGTTACGAGGGAGCTAGCTGTTCTGGAATGGTAAAAATGTATTGCTGTCGAGAAATTGTTGGCAAAAACAACGACTGATGCACATTTTTTCAGAAGAAAGAGAAACCACAATAGATCGCTGTCAGTGCAGCAAGGATGTTCATAGAACCAAGTGTCAAGCACTTACAATCGCTAGGTTAAACCCTTCCCCGTATACAACTAAGATAGCTGGGAAACGATGCAATGCTAAATACTTTTTTCAAGTGCCAGGCCATAAAACATACAATGAGTTTGTACATTAAGTGCGAGGACTTAGAACATACAATAAGTGTGTACAATAAGTGCCAGGATGTAAAACATTCAACAAGTGCGTACATTAAGTGCCAGATGTGTTGGGGTGGGGGGGGGGGGGGGGTAAGAGGGGAGGCTATGCCGAGTCTAGGGGAGCAAGTATCCCTTTTAGAGTTCAGACTCCAGACGTCGGGGGTCGAAACCCGGTGCCTTTCCCGAGCGCCCAGACGAACGCCCTCGCCCTCACTGGACTTGCCCCTCCTGAACCAAACCTCCCGTTCGTCGCCTCAGCCTTTGCTTCACACCCGAGCAGACACTGCCACGGGGAGGCCGGCGAGGCCAGCGCGCTCAGCTCAATCTCAGCCCGCATATCCGCAGCATCTCGGGAAGCGCTTCAGCGAGCGGGACGGGATAACAAGAGGGAATGAGTCCCAGTTGAACCCTGCGAGGAGAGACCTCGTTGGGAAGAAGAGATGTGGGACGGGGGACGCCCTATACCCATCCTCCACCCCCCCCGCCCATCCGAACCATTATCCGGAACAGTGGAGGGTTCAGTGCCAGATAAGCTGTCAGACGATAAGGGAGGGGAGGGGAGGTGATGAGAAGGAGGGAGCACGTCCTTAAACAAGCCTAGGGCTGGGGCTGATTCAGAAAAATGTAACTACCCCCCCCCCCCCCCCCCATGGAGTCTCACAACTCCTCCCCCCCCCCCCCCCCTCCCCCCCAGCACCCATCCTCTCCGTGGATCGGGTTGGGTGGTGTTGAATGAGAAAGGCGCCACTGGATTGAGATTTGCATATTTTGCCATTTCATTATTTCTTGTTAAAATGGTCATGTAGAGCCGGCCCCATCAACTAATACAGTACATGTTATGTAGATGATTTTCTATTATGTATGAAAGCTGGATTAGCACCCGTCGTTTTTTGTGTTTTATGTTTCATATTTCCTGGACCGATATGATAACTGAAAATTAAAACGTGGTATTCCTTTCCCTTTTTATCCCTTTCCTTCTCTCTCTCTTCCTTAATTTCTAGGTCTCTCTGTCACTCTCTCTCTCTCTCTCTCCCTTGCCATCTCTCTCTCTCTCTCTCTCTCTCTCTCTCTCTCTCTCTCTCTCTCTCTCTCTCTCTCTCTCTCTCTCTCTCTCTCCCTCTCTCCCCCGCCGTCTCTCTTTCAATCGACACAATACTTCTCCCGGGGCCGCCCCCATCACCTGTTGCCCTCGACAACCCAAAACAAAAACGGTCACGACGGACCACTGTGTCAAAAGTCCGACATCGTCCGATGTTTCTCCTTGAATAATAGACCCCAACGGACACGCCATGAATGCGTAAAATATGCACGCTTGTAATTTCTTGTTTAAATGCTAATGTCAAGCGAGTGTGTGAATTCATGAACTACATCTCACAGCGGTGTTAAAACCTGACGTGGTAGCCAAGGGGCCTCGGCTCGGGCACTCGTGACTTGTGTTTAATCGCCCCGCCGGCGATTTTATAGCATACGACAAGCTCGACAACTTCGGATGTGAGAAATGTTTGATATGAGTGTCGTGGGGAAATCTGGGTCTTGGGCAGGAAGTTCCACCACTGAGCTCAACGGTTCACTTTAAGGTGATGAAAATGGCCGCTATTCTGATTCCGTTCTGATTTTTACACTGTCAGGGATTCTATTAAATTCTGTTATATATATTTATTTATTTTCGGAAGTAGTACTGAAAAATACTTCTGTATTATTGAAAGACAGAAACCCAAAAACACTTACACTCTCTACGCAGATTTAGATATAGACATCTTTCCATACTGATAGACCCTAAAAACACATATATATATATATATATATAAATATGAAAACCCTAACTCATGGTGACAGCTTATATAATTGCCCTTCCTGTGTTGTGTTGTGGTGTATTTTTAGCGTGTTCACACCTGCCTCACACCTGACCGAGCCATCAGCACCTGCTGCGGATTCTGCTGCCTCATTGTGATTACATTATAACGAGACATGATCAGAATAATAATCCTCTTCTACGGTAATGTGTTCGACAAGGACGTCTCCTCTGACTGGATGTACGATGAGGAGAATATTTTCATGTTTTGTCACCGAACATCATTTTTTTTTCAAACTGGTTCATCTTGTGTCATTATGTCATTCTTTGTTGTTTTTCTCTCCCCTTTTCTTTGTTTGTTTATTTGTTTCTTTCTTTCTCTCTCTCTCGCTCTCGCCTTTCTTTCTTTCTCCCTCACACACTCTCTCTCACTCTCTGTCTCTGACTGTCTCTCTCTCTCTCTCTCTCTCTCTCTCTCTCTCTGACTCTGACTCTGACTCTGTCTCTCTCTCTGACTCTGACTCTGACTCTGACTCTGACTCTGACTCTGACTCTCTGACTCTCTGTCTCTGTCTCTGTCTCTGTCTCTGTCTCTGTCTCTGTCTCTCTCTGTCTCTCTCTCTCTGGCGCTATGACGACTGATTAGCTAAGTATTTCTCGGATCTGTCAGATGTGTAACCACAGCATATCCAAAGTGTCAAAAGGTTTGTGAAAACGGTCCATTTGGAAACGAGCAGAAGTCCTCAGACTAAAATGAACCAGTAAGCGACAGAGGACAGCTCGGTCAACTTGACAAATAAAACATATAGAGGGCTTGTCAGAGTAAATGGACTGCATTTATACTACGCTTTTCTAACCAGTGGCCACTCAAAGCACTTTACAATATTGCCGAACATTCACCCATTCATACATTCACACACCGACGGCGGTGTCAGCCACGCAAGGCAACAGCCAAATTGTCGGGTGCAGTCAGGGTCAGGCGTCTTGCTCAGGGACACCTCGACACTCGAACTAGCAACCTCCCAGTTACCAGTCAACCAGCTCTTCCTCCTACGTCGCGTGCACACACGGCTGTCCTTCCATCAGAGTGCCTCTCTGAGTGCCTCCCACTAACGCACGCCTTTTTCTACGTAACGTTAACAATGGCCGCCACTTTCAACCACGACTTCAAAGAACCTGAATCAATCAGATATTTCAGGTTCCAAGAAGATCTGCACCCACCAGCACCCTCACCCCCGCCTCACCCTTCCTGGTTGAATGCTATTGGGTATCATCCGGATCAGAGCTATCAAGCTACGGTCTAGACCTTATAAAACATCCTTAATTCTTCTCCCTCGTCCTTCCGATTCTGCGCGGCGTCGTTTGTGTCCTTGCGTTTCGAGGATGTTACAGAGATCTTTGTGTACTCGCTTTGGAGTGTGGGTCGTCACTTTTCCCCCCGGGGACATTTTCTTTTGTCACCATCCAACACGGTTGCCGCCCCCGCTGACATTTGAGCCACAACTGCGGAAAAATACCCCGGCAACCGACACACACAAACACCCACACACACACACACACACTTAAACACACACACACACACACACATGCCCCAGGCCTCAAAAAGCCTGTTTCTGTCATTTTTCAAACTCTTCTCTTTTTCAATACCAGCTGCTACCTCCGTCGATTAGATGAGGCTGAGGTCTGCTGTAACGCAATTTACCTTCGCCTGCTTCCCTATGAGCTGTGTTCGCCCGCTCCCAGCCCCCGAGGTGAGAGGACAACACCAACACGACGACAAGAACAACAAAGAGAAGGAGAATTAACAGGTTTTTTTTTTGATCAACATTAAAACCTGAAACGTGCGACTGAAGCAGAAACTGAAACAGAAAAGAAGAAGACGGCTTGGAAGTCCTGCCCTCTCTCCCGCCGAGCACACTCTTCTGAAACGCCCCCTGTTTCCCGGGGAACAAGATGATCAAACAGCCAGACGTCTCCGCCGCCGGTTCTGTGGCGTTTTTTTGATTCATCGTGTTCACGACATTTCATTCATCGTAGCGCGTTTTGGAGCCTGCGACCGTGACTGGATGCCTTTGCATATCGCAATGACGACAACTGAATGCCTGGACTCTACTTATTGTTAACCAGCCAGCACCCCATCACCAATCTTAAATGTTGTGCCTGTATGTATCTGTGTTAATGATGGCACCCATTGCACTCCTGATCATCCCTGGAAGCAGGGATCCCCCACCCTGCATTCCTTCTCCAGATTTCTTCCTTGCTAATTAAGGGAGTTTTTTTATCGCCCTCTGGGGGTCTAGGGTCAGGGGGGTCTTCAACATACAGCCTGTTAAGCCCTTTGAGACTGTACCTGTAATTAAGGGCGATAGCTATAAAGTTGAATTTAATTGAATGACGATGACGTGCGACACACAGCGACAGTTTGTAACGTGCAACGAGAAGACTTCTCTGGCACACACACCGACGGCGGTGTGTGTGTGCGTGCCTGCGACCACGCGCTGCAGATATCTGCCAGGGTTGGAGCAATGACACCTCAGGTCAAAGATTTGCCTCCAGGTTTTGATCCGGTATCGCAGTTGTCTGCGGGCCATCCATCTACCAGAGTGAGAGGAGGGAAGGCTGTTCCATGCTTAGCTGAAAGCTGTTTGTTGATTAGCTTTTTCCCTGACTGGTTATTGACTGTGCAGTGTAGCTGCATGCATGTTCAGTTCACGTCATGAATTTGTTTAAAGGTCCCATGACATGCTATTTTATGTATTCTTTAATATAGGTATTAGTGGGCAACTAACACAGTATTCAAAGACGTTCCCTAAATTCAGCCGTGGTGCAGAGTTACAGCCACTCCGAGCCAGTCGCACATTGAGCTTCCCCCAAATGCGCTGTTTCGGTGGGCGTGTCAAGGAGGAGGGTGGGGGTGTGGCCCTGAGCAGCTTGCAGCCACCATGCGCTCTGTTTACAGTGGATGTATCGCAATGGCGAGCCGCACACAGCCTTTAGCCGTGTTCTGTAAATATTCTAGAACACACGGGAGTCCTGGAGCTCTATATCTAAATATTATCATATAGCCTACACAGATATCTATATCATATAATATATATTATCACGGCCAAAAGCTGTGTGAGCCGATATTATGAATCTCAAACGACCGCGTTGGGTTCTCCGACGTTCCTGGTTCTTCAACGTCCACATCAATGTGAATACACACACTGTAACGCAAGTGTTTCTTGTCGGTTCTTTGACGTGTCTTGTATTTCCATAACGAGACTGTCGTGGGGGTTATCTGAGCCATGGTTGAGAAGGAATTGGGGGAAAGGAACTTTGATTTGACTCGCTGAAGTACATGAACTGCGACATGCCGCCGGTTGCCGCGAGGCACCATCGCCCGGCAGCGGGCAGCCGGCAGCAGGCAGCGCGCGGTTCAGTCGACTTCAGGTTGATGTGAAAGTGGACGAACCAGAGACGTCGCAG
>NC_082385.1:31314092-31324092 GCF_031168955.1 Gadus macrocephalus
CCGCGTTGAGTTTCTGAAAGGCAGCTCCTGGCGTTAATACCGTCGGGACTCGAGGAAGACATATCTTAAAGACTGTTATGAGGTTCACATGGTGTGACATGACTGCCTTCAGTTCAGCGGTTGACAACATGGCAGTACAGGTTAGGGAAGGGTAATCGACTCACTTACCTACAATTATGAGGAGAGGATGATGAGGAAGTATCAATCAATCATCTGTGTTTATCTGTTGATGTATTACAAGGGCGATAAGAGGGACCAGGTTAGCAGGAAGCTAAACTGAACGATTATTAATGCCGATGCGTTAACAATCTGCTATAAACACATACAATCACACACACATACACGCACAAACACACACACACAGTGTTGAAGAAGGCATGCACCATCGTCATCGTTTGAAGATAGATAGATATAATTAGCTAGATTTTACCAAACTATTTGTTGTTTTCATAATTGGCCTTTTGTGATGAATGGAGCTATGAGTCATAACCAAATAATAACGTTGTTTGGGTGTTTCCTACACCATTGGCTGTAATAAAAATGGTTATTTACTGTACAAGACTGTTCCGAAGTTGTAAGTATAGTGTTGTGGTATATAATTGATGCGTCAAACGTATGTATAATTATGTATTCCATTGTGCCTCACACTGGAAAAAAGGAAACTCCCGACTTCAATGGAGTCCTGGCAACGGCAGCATTTGATTATTAAGTAAGACAGAGTACAGGAACACATGCTATAAATACACTGCAGTACATACGCCAAAATACACACATTGGTGTTTGTGTGTTTGTGAGAGAGAGAGAGAGAGGGGGAGTCTCCTTGTGGGTTTGTCTGTAAATATGGACGTGTGTGTGTGTGTGTGTGTGTGTGCACGTGTGTGTGTGTGTGTGTGTGTGTGCGCGTGCGCATATGTGTGTGTGTTTATGTGTATGCGTGTGTGTGTGTGTGTGAGTGAGAAAGTGTTTTTTTGTGTGTACACATGTCTTACGCAAGACATTTGTATTTTGTACGTGTGTGTGCGTGTACACACGCTTGGGTCTTACTGAGTTGGTACGGGTTGCATGTGTGTGGGTGTGAAGATGTGTGTGTTTGTCTGAATATGTTTGCGTTTGTGTGCGAATATGCGTGTCTGTATACAGCCAATGTATGCCTCTCCTATCAGGCTCTTTAAAGCATAGTGTGCAGTAGGCCTATGGGGAGAAGAATGACTTAATTGTTGTGACTGCCGACGTCAAGAATGTAACAGGAACACACAGGCCCCTAAGCCTTTGGAACATCAGCCTCCATGTGTGTGTGTGTGTGTGTGTGTGTGTGTTTGGTTGTCTGTGTGTATTCAAAAGTATTTACTGCAAAATAATTACCAAAAAAGTGAAACTGTATATTGAATCCACCATTTTGCTTCCGGGCTTTTCCGACCAAACTTGTTAATTTCCGTCGGGTTTTAAGGTCAGCAGACTTAGAGTTTGCAGAAATAAACAATGAACTTCCAGACAATGACGGACGGACCGTTTTATCCCATTTGTTTAGTTTAATTCGATCGGAAACGTTCCATAACTGCACCTTCTCCGACCGATGGAGGCTCGGTAATTACGTGAGAAGGTCAAGAGATATCGGTCGGAATTCGCGGGTTGAACAACTCGAGGAAGTCGACTATGACTGGGGGGGGGGGGGATTTGATTTCATTCGTTCGCCTGAGTTTATCTTCCGTGATCTGACCTCAACACCTTCTTCTTCTTCCCCCACCCCCACGACAAGTGACCTCTACCACGAACCACATACTAGCGTGAATGAGAGTCGGGGGGGGGGGGGGGAAACTCCCCCGGTGGCTGTTGGTGGTGGGGGAGGGGGGAGTTTATCTCATCCGATCTGACCTCCACCACCTTCTGCTACTCCACCTCCGTGATAAGTGACCTCTACCACGATCCCAACTTGGCTGAAAGTCGGGGGGAAACTCCAGCGATGGTGGTTGGCGTTTGGGGGAGGGGGATCGCTGACCGATGAGTCACGGAGGAGTCATTCTGGTTGAGGGGACATCTGGAGATGGCTTGGTGATAGCTTCTGTCCGTGGTCTGCCAAACAGAGAAACAGAAGCCTTCGACTCTGTTTTGGGAGCGCAACCAACTCTGTATTGTTGGACCAGAGGACGAGTTCCTGCCGTTTGGAAGAAAAAAAGAGAGAAATCTGGATGAAATTAGGAGATGCCTGTCTCCGGGCGTAATGGTTAGCATGGAAATATGCCTTGTTCGTGAACAATTGGATCTTCACAAAGACAGATGGATGAATTTCATGCATTTAGCGAGCACCACACAAGCACACATTCACACACAGGAAACATGATCATCGACACAATCTGAGCCTTTGACGAGAAAAAAACTTTTTTGTATTTTACATTTCTTGTCTTTGCGTCAAAGCATAGAGTGACCTTTTAAGTATTTATATCCGCAAAGCGGTTTATTTCTGTGCCGTGAATTTTTGCGAACCGAACGGCATGTTGTGACATTGTCGATCTGTGTCACAACATCACCGACTCAATCATATTGAGTTGAATGCGACTGGAGGAGAATTGGGACATGTTATTATACCCTGGGGGGCTCGCGTCTTATGTGCTATCATGAATGGAACACATGCATGCCAACGTGCACAGAACCCGTTATGCAGACCAATATAAATCCTGAAAAACGACCTGTTTTTGACCTGATTCTCCTTCAGTGTGAGGCTGTCTGTGAGGAATGTCGCTCATGGTTTTGGGCGGGGTGTGCCTCAGGAGGTGGAGCTTGGTGGCTGTTCACCAGAAGGTTGCTCGTTCGATCCCAGACTCCTCCTAGCCGAGTGGTGAGTTGTCCCTGGGAAAGACACCTCATGCTAACTGCTCCCGACGAGCTTGCTGTCGCCTTGAGGGGTCGACACCGCCGTCGGTATGTGAATGTGTGTGTGTGAATGAGTAAATATTGTCAAGCGCGTGGCCACATTGTCAAGTGGCCACTGGTTAGAAGTGTGCTGTATTAATGCATTCACAAGTTCAACATCGTCATCATCTCAATTTATTCTTAAAAAAAAAAAACGGAACAGAGAATAGTACATATTCTTAGGTAAAATAAACTATACATAATTATGACATAAATATAGTGCGATGACACATGCAAAACAAAGCAATTACATTGATTTCAGTTTTATAATGCCTTTGAACCAACGCCTCTATTATGAGTGCAATAATGCTTTAGCATAAGCCTCTAAAGCTGAACTATTCACTAACGATGATTAGTGATGGGGCCAAGAGAGACAAACCGGTCAGGCATCAGGTTAAAAATGACAAACCTGGATCTGGTTATTGCTCTATTGCAACAGCAAAAATAATTCCATAAGTGCTTAAACAAAATGTTAAGATTAACTATACTATACTTTTCCATTACAGAGTACACCCATACAAACAATACAGACACTTTTATTTTCATTATTTTCATTACAACCCGATTCGTCCAACCTCCTTACAGGCTTAACCCCTTCATTAAGCCTGTAATTGTGTCGTCTTGATTACCGGCACCGATGTCGGTCCACTACATTCCTGTGTCATGTCTATGTCACATGTCACAGGTCAGGAAAAGTTCCAGCAAAAGATGGAGCTGCATTGAAAGGGTGGTACTGACAGGGCGCGCGTGTGTGTGTTAGGCAAACATTTTCGTCACGGTTGGTTTTGAGACTGAGAAAATGTTTTCTTTAGCAGCGGGGACATATTAGCTGTGAAGTAGTGCATCATAGCGAATCATTGTGAATTGCTACACCGAGGCAACATTATGTTATTTCTTGCGTGTGTTGTTGCTTTTCCCCCCTTGATTCTGCTCTCTGATCCAACAGGAGCATCTAAACCCACTATCTGTATGCTCCACGCTCGTCCGACCAAAGCCCTGAAGAGGAATCCGTACACACGTACAGGGTTTAGGGCTTAAGGGGGCTGTCTTCTATTAGAAGTTTAAAGGGATACTACACCACACTGTGGGGTTGTTCCAAACGTTTTCTCTGTACTTTAAACCACGGGGACCTGGTGAGGGTGTCTGCGATTTTCCGACCCACTCAAAGGCAGAACGATGTGTGTGGTACTGCATGCACATGAAGGACGATGGCGTGTTTGTTATGCTAATATTCCGTTAACCATAGAGGCCAAATTGAACGTTGTACAATTTTAAATAAAGAGGCATTTATTGATTGTGGACGACTAGAGGGCCGTAAGTTAGCAACTATCAATTCTTGTGAGACAGCCTGATACTTTAGTCTTGGTAATCGAAGACTTAGACTCTGAGTGCTAAGACTCGATGTATTCATAGCCTTTGTTCCCTTCCTTTCTCTTGTCACCTTGGCAGTTGGCTAAAGCCATGCCCCACCTCATATTTAATTCACTCCATACATACAACGTGAATGCTGGAGACTATTCCGCACGGTGTCCGAAAACCAGGCCCGAGAAATAAACCGCAAAAACAAGCCCCCCATAATAATAATAATACATTGTCACAATCCATTCTTTGGATTTTATCTTCCTGCCCGGGGTGCTATTTAAGGAAGAAATGATTGTCGGCGCGGGCCCAGCAGCTGTAATATGTTGTGCGCGAGGAAACATTTTATTGCGTCATCATTCAGCGAGGCGGTGGACGGGGCGCCGGGCTACGTCTGGCTTTCCGGGCGGCCGGGCCGAAGCACCGCCGTCACGGTTCAATCCGTGATCGTTTCTGAGCGCCGAGCGCGGCGAGGTCAAGGCTGGCCAGAGGGTTAAGTGGGTCATCGGTCTGTAATATTATTAGCACGTCTGTGTCGGGTATAGCACTCCATACTTCAGCGATGAGATGAGAGGGTTTTTTTTGTCTGATGTGGTGGTGAGCACAAGTGTGACTTGTGACTTGGTTTTCGTCTGTATGGGGGCATTCTCTGAATCCGTTCCTCCCTCATCCCCCCCCCGTGCCCCCGCCGCCCTCACCATCTCCCCCTCTTCCCTCTCGCCTCCGGTGCTGTGCTGTGCTTCTCCCCTTTGACTATTCACATGCCTTTTCTCCCTCTCCCAATCATTTTGGTTCCACATCTTGCGCCGTGTCAGCTTCAGAAAGTAACCCTGACCGAAATGTTTCCCTACGTTTTCCCACACGTGGCTGCATGCGGAGGACATGGGAAATGGATTTGGTGTTTTCCTCTGAAAGGGGAAGCCGGGGCGAACCCAAATGTGCTTTCCGCGGCTGAGAGGAGTCAATATGCATACAGATGAATACAGCTTTGAGAGGGACGCAAATGACCCTCGCAACGAAAAGCAGTCGTTTATGAAAACTGATTTGGTTTAAAAATAAAGATGCATCAATGCTAGCATATCTTACGTCAGAATTTATTTTACTGTATACAGTACACACACACACACACACACACACACAAGCACATATACACATTATACATACATACGCACACACACACACGCACACACACACACACACACACACACACACACACACACACACACACACACACACACACACACACACACACACTCACAGACATATACACATTATGCATACAAACACACATGCAGACACACACACACACACACGCACACACACACACACACACACACACACACACACACACACACAAAAACGTTTCTATGTCTCTATATATAGAGACATATGAATATATTAATACATACAGTGTATTGTACTTTCTCGTTATTAACCGGGTCACATCAATGCTGTCATCTCCACACTTCACGCTCCGCTGAGATCGGATACAAGATGTTCTGCTCCTCGACGCCGGAGAACGGAGAGTTTATCTTCCACAGAAGTCTGCCTTTCATAACCACGGGATAGGTTTCTTCAATGAAATGCTCCCCTGTCACCGCCGATCCCTTGACGGTGACAGGGGAATGGTCCTTTTAAAGGAAAGTAACAGAAACCAAGCCAAAAAAAAAGCTATCGGGCTATTTGTTTACCAAATACCCTGAATAATGGAATGTGAGGGCGCAAGTACTCGCTGTTGTCAGGCAGCGTATATATTCTGTAATTACCCAGTACTTAAGGGAACCCTACAGAGAAAGGGATACCACTGCGCGCTTTGAAAAACCTTCCCCTCTGGGTCTCCGGGGTTCACTGGCAGCGGATCCATAGCAATATTCTGCTCCACTTGGCAGTCCACATGAAAAGGGGGTTTTCCCCCCCCTCAGGGCCCTTGGAGCCGGTGACACACTACAGGCCTCACCGACAAGAACGAGACAAAGGACGAGCCACACAATTGCGATCCATTTAGCGTCCGAGTTCAAGCGGCTAGGATTTCGAAACCGTGCCGGCGAGCGGTGGAACGTCGGAACGCTAGTGTCTCTCTCGGAACGTCGGAACGCTAGTGTCTCTCTCGGAACGTCGGAACGCTAGTGTCTCTCTCGGAACGTCGCCGTTGACAACTGATACCCGACCCTTCCCTGTGTGTACGATACCGCAGGGTTTCTTCCGAACTCATGCGTTGAAGGACAGACGTGGGACGACAGTGGTAATCAGTATGCGCGTAACTACGGCCTTGCCATCAACTTTAATCTTTTCTTTTATAAACATATGTGACCCTGTGTTAAGTCTTTTATGTTCGTACTTAAAATCCGACTTTGTGTATAAATTATGCATGAATGCAATCCATTCTATTGATTAGTTCCCCTGGAGGTAACAGTTCATAGTTCTAGGCCGTTCTTCGCTCCGAACATCAAAACAAGTTATACTTTTCAATAGTAATGTAGAAAGTAAAGTGTGTGGTTTATGGCCTGAAATCCATTTTCTGAATCTCGTTGTTGAGTCCTTTTTTTGCTCATTTTTGCTGAGACCTGAAAAAGTGGGAACCTCAGAAAGTCCCACTCTATTGGTGTGCCAAATGTTCCTCAGAACGCAATTTGCCCAGTAATTACATCCAGAAGTATGCGTAGAGAGTGTGTATGTGTGTGTTTTTGCGTGCATACATATTATGTATGTATCTACGCATACATCTCTGTTTGTGTTGTTTGTCATGGGATTTGGACTGGATAGCTAAAATTCAAATATATTCTCTAAAACCTTTATGCTCATTAAAATAAAATGCCTCTTACATTGTATCGTACTTTAGCGCACACACATTGTTTTATTCCTCCCAAGTGCTATTTCTATTTCAGATGGTATTTGTTATAAGAGTTCCTAACCAAATTATAGGTCATAAGATTCAATCCGTTTTGCCTGCGAAGCAGTTTCCTCACTGTTCAAAGACCCCAGTCCCTATATCCCTTGTGATTTAATAAACTGCATTTACATTTTCTTAAAGTTGAAATAGCATGCAGAATCATACACAACTATAGAGGAGGAATATAATAGGCTATCGTGCCTGCTAATCAGTTGTGAGCCCTCTGTAATTAAGACGTTTGGGACTCCCTTACCAAATACAATCGTAATCATGCAATCTTAATCTTTACTTCCTCATAATTTAAGTAACCTTTGCTTTAGTTTAGAGTTTTTAGTTTAGTCTGCCAGAGGAGGGATCCCTGTTCTGTGTTCCTTGTCAAGGTTTCTTCCCTGTTTTAGGGGAATTCTTCTTAAAGGGTTGATATTATGCCACCAGGTGTGAGTGTGGTAAACCATTACAAACCGTTTAATAATTTGCCCTTCCCTGTGCCTTGGTGACATCACAAGTGGGTGTGTCCATCTAGATGTACCCTTGATAGATCATTGGACTGTCACAAATGTTGCTCATCTATCAATCATACATCTACGTGGACACGCCCACTTGTGATGTCAGTAAAACACAGGGAAAGGCTGATTTGTGTTGCCTAATCACACTCATACCTGGTGGCATAATATCAGCCCTTTAAACTTCAGATGTTAGGGAGGTGAACTCTTGTAGACTGCATTCACCGTGGACCGGACATTCTGGAGTGTGGTTTGGTTTATTCACTGCATTGACGATTACGGTTGAATCGCTTCCAGGAGGATTTAATCAGGGGACTGTGTTCCTCATCATTGAGACATCAACGGTTCATCATACATTTCATACATTGCATATATTTAATCTTACAAATGCTTACACTGAAAGAGGCCCTGAAAACCGAAATCCATATTCCTCATACGCCTAAAATCGTCTGCAAATCCATGGTTACATAAATGTATAAAATCCCCAAAACAAACATGGCGATGTTGTCATCGTATGGTTTGACTGGGATTCTTTTTCTTTCCCTTTTCTCGAGTCGGCGAGTGTGCTTTTTGTTTGAGCAGCAGATGGGAGCCCAGGATTTGATTCTGGTCCAGGCCTCCCAAAGACAAACTGTTTTGGGGATGGATCACCAGAGAAGATTTGCAGCTGTTCAGTTTTTTTTTTTTTTCTTCCTATCCTCCAAGTGTTTGCTTACATCTCTGCGCGTGTGTCCTCAGGGCGGAATGAAAACTGAGTTACAGCCGGGGTTTGAGTGTCTCATCTGTTCACTGCGTCTCACCGGGTACTTTTAATGAGTTGGCGTATTTAAGGTGCGATAATTAGGTTAGCGTAAAAAATCATTAGGAGGGAAAATGTAATAACGTTTTTTATATCCCTCAAATTTGTACAGGTGCGTCTGAGTACGATAAGCAACGATAAGGAATGACCAATTAAATAAGTAACAAAGTTAGTGAGTGTAGTTTTTATTATAAAATGTTTCTTTAGGCCAGGATTTCGACACAGTTTCATAATTCCACCCAAAGCTTTTAAAAACGAAACAAAGATAAAAACGAAACTCTAACAAAGATTACACTCAGTTGCCTCATTTCGTGACCAATTTCCTTTCCGATTTTCGTTTTCTTTTCAAAAATATCCCGTCCCCTGTTTCAGCTTCTGGGGTCGACTCAGAACAGCGGCGCGTTTAGCTAACCTACATCGTGAAACCTGCGTTATTTACACTGGTTTAGCTGGAGAGGGATTTCCACGTGAATGAATGAATCCCCCTGAACACCACTTTGCACTCTTGAGTAACACCACCCTCGGTCTGTGGTAGGAATCACTTCAGCAGGAATACACTTCCTTTGCTTCTTGAGTGTTGAGCCCGTTGCACTACAGCATTCAAGGGTTTCCTCATAGCGTCCATGTTTAAATACACGTGTGTAGAGTGTTTAAAAAAAAAAAGAATAACAGATGAAGCACACTTGTGGAGGTCCTACGATTATCGTCACATATGTGATGTAAATGTGACACATAGTCGTATGGAAGGGAGTTTTCAGTATTTAAGCATATTATTTTATACAAAGCAATTGTGGCAGTGAATTCACACACAATCAGAGTTGTACAAAGGACTAGAAAGCTGTAATCGAGTCAAAGTACAAATATCTTGGTTGAAAGTTACTGGTAAAAGTTAAACCTGCAATATGTAATATTGAGCCATTCCCAGTTAGTAGATGGGAGACCTTTATAATAATGACTGTCCAGTTGCTGTGCAACTGTGTGACGTGAACTAGCAAAGCTGGGAAGGCTGGGTGGCATATGCCCATACCAGTAGTTTTTGGAGCGTCGATCGCACGATTCTTGAGAAAGAGAGAGCTGCGTGCTGGGCAGCATCTTTATCTATCGGAATATATCATGTTATTGAATGTGATTTGATTGATAACATTATTGAAATCCATATCGATCAACATTGACTAGGGATATATCCAGCTGTTTTTAAGACACACATCACTTGAGGTAATATCGTAGCTAAAATAAAATCGATTTTTCTGGGGGTCAAAGGTTCCTTTTAAAGGGTCAAAATAAAGAAAGAAAATAACATTCAAAGGTAAACAATCACGGTAGCTATGGCGACGTGTTCGACCTTGGTAGTCCTGCACGACTGCTAGTGGATGAGGAGGCTTTAACTGCACTGACGTCCAAAGGTTAAACACAGGACATCTTTTGAAATTGAGTCATAACTCAAAGTGCTTCCTGATATCGCTTTTACGCCATTTAGCTGGCCAGTTAAAACACTATAAAGTCTACTGTGAAAGCCCTTTAACTCAGTTTTACCCTTTGCAT
>NC_082385.1:31329092-31331317 GCF_031168955.1 Gadus macrocephalus
TTGAGGCTGAGCAGGTCGCAGCTGCAGTCCCAGGGGTTGTCCTCTAAGTAGATCTGCTCCAGTGACTCGAGCTGATCCAGCACGTTGCTCACCGGCAGATGCATAAGTAGATTCTTCCTCAGGTTTAACTTGGTCAGCGGCACGTTACGGAAGATCTGCGTGGCAGCGCGCTGAGAAGTTGTTGTTCAGCGACAGCAGACGCAGATTCGGCAGGGGATTGAACGTGCCCGGTGCGATCTCCTTGATCAGGTTGTACTCCAGATACAGGAACTCCAGGTTGTGGAGGCCCACGAACATGGTGGAAAACAGTTTCTCGATGCGGTTGCCGTTAAGGTAGAGTTTCTTCAGCCCACTCAGGCTGAGAAAGGTCTCGTTGTCGATGGAATCAATCCTGTTGTTGGCCAGGTTGAGCAGCTCCAGGCTATCGTACGTGACAAAGTCATACTTCAGCAGCTTCTGGAATCATGTTTCCCGTCATTACAAGCTTGGTGGGGCTCTGCTGCAAAATGCCGATATCCGACACCCTTTGAATCCCCCTGTCCTGACAGTGCATCAGGAACCCCGCCACGGGTGATTGTGGCAGGAACACTGCTCCACACACGGGCTCTCGGGAAGGTGAGACGACGTGGGATCCCGGCCGTCAATCACCTTGGGAATCTGATCCGCCTTGGACGAGGGGGTGACCACGATATCCAACGACTTGGACGGCTCCTCAAGGTTGATGTCCGCGTGGGACGGGCAGAGCACGTCGCGCTTCACCTTGGCCAGGGTGATGCCACGGAGGTAGTCGGGGCTGCCGCAGAGTACCTCCCCTATGACCGACTGCGCCCGCATGTTCTCCATCCAGATCTTCAGCGGCAGCACGTCGCAGTCGCACACCCAGTCGTTGTCCTCCAGCATCAGCTCCATGATGCGGCCGATGTGCTCCAGGAAGCCCACGTAGGGCAGCGTCTGGAGCTTGTTGCCCCGCAGGTCCAGGTGGGTGAGGGGCACGAAGCGGAAGATGTTGGTGGGCAGGAACTCCACCGAGTTGTCGTTGAGGATGAGCACCTTCAGGCGGATCAGCTTGTTGAAGGCGCCCGGTTCCACCACCCGGATGAAGTTGGTGTCGGCCTGCAGGTACTCCAGGTTCACCAGTCCCTGGAAGGTGTCCTCCTTCAGAGTCACCAGGAAGTTGCTGTTGACGTGGAGCTTCTTGAGGGCGCCGAGCGTGCCGAACACCCCCGGCTCCAGCTCCTGGATGCTGTTGGCGCCCAGGTGCAGCGACAGGGCGCTCTTCAGCCCCGTCATCTCCTCGGCGTGGAGCTCCACCAGGTCGTTCTTGTAGAGGTTGAGGTGGAACGGCACGTCGGGGGGCACCTTGATCTGGGAGATCTTGCTGACGTTCCTCTGCTCGCAGTTGAGGTAGAGCACGCCGTCCTTCTCCTCACAGGAGCAGAGCGCGTCGCACGACGACGGGGAGGAGACGGCGGAGGGACATGGCCGCCGCCACATCGCTTCCGAGAGCTGTGTGTCCTGGGCTCGGACCGCCGCGGAGAGGAAGAGGCTGATGAAGATGATGAAGGGCAGCATTTCTGGTAGATGTCCCTGTAGGTGGGAGAGTAGAGAGTGAGGGTGTGAGAGGGGGGAAGGGATAAAGAGAAAGAAAGTTTATCAGTATTTTACAATACAATGTCCCAAAGCAAATTTTCTTTGTCTATTATATATCTTCAACCAAGGAAAATCGTCCCACATATAAAACATACTTGTTTTAAATGTTTCATACTCGTTTAGATACTCGTTTAAACAGACTCTAAACATAATATCCAAGTGTCTCCATGCAACCAAGTCTGAGGGTAAAAGTATAAGTTACCCCAGTCACATTTAACCTGAATGCTTTTTTTTATGTTGTCTTTCATCAAGGTGATATGGAAAACATTACAAATGACGTCTCATCCCCTAGTAATTTCACGCTGAACATAATTGTGTGTTGCAACACACATCTGCCCATGTTTTCGTCACTGTACCACACCTCTAATTGTAACATGACATGCATGGGTAAACGATACGCATGAGTAAATGAACATTTTTCGGTCAATGAGCCCGTTGTATTCGACGCAGTGTGGAAGTGTCTTTAAATATCTACGCATGAAAAATGTATGGCTTCGACAAGCAGAAAAAAAAGGGTCAATCTTATTCTACCTCGCTAACCATGAAAAAAACTGTGTCTTTCTGTGGTTCTTTCG
>NC_082385.1:31331417-31351417 GCF_031168955.1 Gadus macrocephalus
CTCACCTAATAAAGTGGTGATGAGAAGCCGTCCGCTGTTCCGAGACCCCCGGTGCTCTAGCTGTCCATGGGGGCACCGCGGGATCCGACGCATTGGAGAAGGTGGATCACCTTGGCGCACTGCTCCCACACATTCCTATTTTTTACCAAATAGTCTCGCTTCGGGTTCAATTTGCTCCCAAAGGGAAAAAAAGTCACAGTATTTCCACTAGAGATCTTCTCTTTGAGGTTCGGTTTGGTGTTACTGCGGTCTTTCTCCTCCGCCCCCCACCTCTCCAAGTCAATCCACGGCGTATAGTCCGGTTGCGTTCGAGTCCCAACACCCGCTCGCACACTTTGAGATCGATCCACCGTCCTCCCCAAGTCGCCTACTACTCAGAAACGAGTGTATACGAGAAACGTGTGAAGACAAGGCGATCAAAAAACGCTTTTATACCCCGTCGGTATCCTGAGTTGGCTGCAGTGCCGGAGCAATAAAAGCCAGAACCAAGGGGGGGCTCCCGTCTCGGTCGACGCGCGCTTCGCTTCTGCAACCAATCTGGGAAATGTTGGAGTTGTGCGATTTGCATGCCTAGAGGTGGACTGAAAAGGGGGAAGAGCTCAAGAGCTCCTCCTACTCCTGCTCTTCTGAGGGCTGTTTTAAACAGGGAATAACACAATTAGGAAAAAATGTCACACACGTTCGAATGGGCTTCTGACAGCTTGCTGCACAGAGCATGTTTTATGCTGCGGTGGACATGGTAGTCTGAAATAAGCATCGCTTGCATTGTTATGTAATATATGTGATTATATACTGTGATATATATTGATACAGATAGTTATATTTTCCACTTAAGAGCATTTGTGGACATGGCTTTGACATAATGCATTACTGTTTTCTGCTGTAGCCTGCCTATACATATTTAGCTACATTTTATTAATTTGTGTATAGACATCACTTTAGAGCCTAATGGACATTGCTTGTACTTAATGTAGAATTCATGTTTTCTGCTGTGGCCTATCCATATATATTAAGCTATATTTTATTCATTCATTCATTCAGTCCCTTTTACTATGTGTTGTCTCAAACTGTTTACGTCAGCTAACCTCTATGGAACCATAACTTACAAATGTGAAAGGTGTTTTTTACAGCGAGGGAAGCCATGGTCTGTGTATTTGCCATCTTAATTGCATCCCCAAATATTCACAGAAAGAACCCAAATATGTATTAGGTAATGGGACTGGATAGCAATACCACTCTGTGCTTTGTACTCTTTTCAACAAGCGTTTTTATAGTGTTTAATTCCTCATGATGAATAATGCAAACGTGTTGTGTGGTGTGCGGTTTTCTCTCTCTCTCTCTCTCTCTCTCTCTCTCTCTCTCTCTCTCTCTCTCTCTCTCTCTCTCTCTCTCTCTCTCTCTCTCTCTCTCTCTCTCTCTCTCTCTCTCTCCCAGCCTTTTGAAGTCTGACTCAGGAAAAAGTGGAGGAGGTTTAAGCTCCCAAACTCTTGTGTTTTCCCCCTTATATGTGGTATGATTAAAACAAATGCAAATACATCATCAAAGCTGCCGGGAGTAAACAAGAATCTCTCTCGCTCTCTCTCTCTCTCTCTCTCTCTCTCTCTCTCTCTCTCTCTCTCTCTCTCTCTCTCTCTCTCTCTCTCTCTCTCTCTCTCTCTCTCTCTCTCTCTCTCTCTCTCTCTCTCTCTCCTTCATGCCCAGGGATTTTTAAATAAGCCCCCCTCCCTCCACACCTCACCACCACCCCCCCCCCCCCCCCCATCATAGTGAGCGCTGTGGGGTGTATCAACCCGCCCCCCCTCCCCCCATACCTTAAGAGGCTCTGTTGTCACTAACAGTCATTCTCTGTTCACACTCACACACACACACACACATGAACACGTACAGACACACACGCACACACACACACACACATACGTATGTGCATACACACACACACACACACACACACACATGTACACACACACACGCGTACACAGGTACACACACACACAAACACACACACACACAAACACACACACACACACACACACCAACAGGGGTAGCCGCAGGAATGGGGAAACAGTGAGAGACGATATTCACAGGGACAAGGCATTTTTTTTGGTGGGGGGGGGCTTATCGCTGATACGATTCTCTCACCCATCTCTCTCGCCTCCCCTCTCCTCCCCTCCAGTTAACATAAAATAATGAAAGATCCTATTGCGTCTGAATGTGTGACTCGGGGGGACTCTGTATTCATGTGTGAGTGTGCGTGTGAATGTTAGTGTGTGTGTGTGTGTGTGTGTGTGTGTGTGAGTGTGAGTGCAACTATGCTTGTGCGTGTGGGTGTGGGTGTGTGGGTGTAGGTATATGTGTGTGCGCCTTAGTGTGTGTGTGTGTGTGTGTGTGTGTGTGTGTGTGTGTGTGTGTGTGTGTGTGTGTGTGTGTGTGGGTGTGTGTGTGGGTGTGTGTGTGCAGTTGGGCAAATGTGTTTTCACTGTCTGAGTGTTAGCCTGCTGGTAGACTACCCATAATCCATTGCCTCACAATTTATGTGCTGCAGATGTCTCACCTTTCCCGCATTGAGGAATCCTACACCAAACACAACACGATGCGTTCCAACACAACGAAACACAACAATACAACTTCATAATTAGAACCAGAGTGGGTATTGATTTCTATTCATATAATTGTTTAGTCCAACTTCCCTTTATTGACTTTAACACACTGCAAACATATTCCAATTCCAAGCCCTTACATCGATGATTACAGAGCATGGTTTAAGTCAGCAAATCACGGCAAACGACACATTTTAAGTTCAGTTTCACAACGCTCAGTAACCAATGGTCGAGTCTGATTAGCTCATCTTTCGCTAAGACCCATATTTACTTTCATAATCACATCTAGACCGCAGTTCATCTCCAAGCCCAAACGTTCGCCTTTCCCAACGAGAGCCTCGTTATCGCAAACATGTACATTTTAAAACAGAAGACAGCAGTGTAATCTCCTTTCCCCCCTCTCTTCTCTCTATCATGTGTATCCTCAAGTGCTGCTTCATGGACCCGTACGGATTAGCCTTTGTCTCACATCTTGCTAACTATAATCTCGGCCAATGGGGTCCCATCTGTATCGTGTTCACAATCTATTTAGCGCTGGATGCTAAGGACGTAGCCGCAGGCTGGGGGGCCGGTTCACACTTAGCTCCACTGAAACTCTCTTGCTAACTTTTCGCCCAACTGTTTTTTTAGGAGCTTTTTTATAGCTAGCGTTGACGTTCTGAACTTGGCTGAGGATATTGACAGCTGGTTATTAAAATGAATCGCCTGCGATTCATTGGTATAAATGTGGGGAACGTCTAAAAAAAGATAGGAAAGCATCACACCGTACCAAATGATTTATTGCAGTTATTAATGATGTTGTCATGGGGAAAGTGGTTGCACTCAGATCCGGCAGTTAGTTTCCAAACTGCGATAAAAATAAATAATGCAAAAATACCCACGGCCATAACTTGTAACGAACTGATACACAATCCTGTTCTTGGGGCGTCACAATTCCTTCTCCCTTTTTTGATGACAGGCCTGTTTTTCCGGGAGCTTCGACTCCACGGTTGTCTGTTTATCTTTTCGCCGACATCGCTTCCTGTCGTCAGCGAAAGGTTTTACAGCCGTGCCCGCTAGTCAAACACAAACACGGCCGCACATAGCGTGTGTGGGAGTGTCCACCTGCCCGAGAGTGTGTCTCTGTGTGTTAGGCCTTCTCATGCACATCCTTTTGATAGTAGTGTTCAAACCTGTCCGGCTAAAGTTGTGCAACAAGGGAGAGTGACTAGTAAACATCAAACCCAACCGCACGTCTTTTGATTGAATACATGTTGTACTGTGAGAGAGAGAGAGAGAGAGAGAGAGAGAGAGAGAGAGAGAGAGAGAGAGAGAGAGAGAGAGAGAGAGAGAGAGAGAGAGAGAGAGAGAGAGAGAGAGAGAGAGAGAGAGAGAGAGAGAGAGAGAGAGAGAGAGAGAGAGAGAGAAGCATCCCAAAAACACACCCTCCCCCTTTCTGCTAGTTATGTTTCTCCGCCATTAAGTAGTGTTGCATTCACGCACGTGAATGCGTGGTGCTGTTATAATTCTGTGTACACACATATGAATGGAAGGCACGATGGATTCCGGATTGTTCAGTGTTAACTATCTCAAGTTGAGGTTGGCATAGTCAAACAGAATACATATACATACACATACATACATACACATACATATTAATTGAAGAGGAATGGATATGGAAACTTTTTATATAATATTTAAGCAAAAAAAAAAAAAATGAATTGAAACCAGTCCTATATTACAAGCTGATGGCATCAGGACGCCGCATTCACCCGGACCCAAACGGGGAGACTGAGAGATAATCGGTCTTTTATAAAATGCCGGCTTATGTGGGAATGCTTTGTGCGATTGTGTTTTGTCTTGGCTTTAGTACAGTTGTTGTCGCTAGATAACCCCTAGACAAAGTGGAGTTTGGCAGGGGGAATAGAGTTGAGTTATTGCCTGCAGGAACCGAAGATGCAATGCAAAGCAAAAATCAATATCCTTAAATCTCCTGATCTATTCAAATGCCCTCGCTAAGCCCCTCTTTCCTTCAAGCGGCGCATGAGTGTCTGCTGCTGCTCAAACGTCTTAGCTCAAGGGCGCCTACAGGTGAGGCAGCAGACATCAGGGTTCAAACCGGGTACTTGGGTACACTCTCTCTCCTTCACTACTTTGATACCTTGTCTGTCTCGCTGTGTGTGTGTGTGTGTGTGTGTGTGTGTGTGTGTGTTGTTGAGCTCGAGGCGATCGACATTGATTCATCGTTTGTGATGACATACCCACAGCCCCAGTTGCGTGGGCCTCAGATCAAATAAAAGGATGTGGGGGAAGCAAACACAGGGTCGACGGAGGTCAGGCATCTCATTGCGGCGGAACATTGTATTAGCGTCACCCATAATGCGCCGCATCGCATGCTAAACTCTAATCGGGCCTGCTTGCATGCAAGGGAGGGCTGTGTGCGTGTGTGTGTGTGTGAGTGTGTGTGTGTGTGTGTGTGCCCGTGTGTGTGTGTGTACCCGTGTGTGTGTGTGTGTGTGTGCGTGTACACACACGTCTGAGTCAGTGTAGTCAGACTAGTTCAAACTTAAAAGGTGACATTCAAGCTTTCTCCTTCAGTGTGAATTGGCTGGCTCTGAAGTATTGCACAATTAGCTAAAACGACTGTGAGGATACTTACACTTTGAGTGTAGTAATACTAAAAAATGAGTCAGTCTGCACTGTAATGTGCAGACTGCGACTTGTGCTGACACACAAACACCCAAACATTGTTTCTAGATTGGGCTTTCTGCAGGGATGGGGGTTGTTACAATGGCCCTGAAAGTTGCACAGGGACACAGAAGCAAGAAATTTAGAAAAGGTTTGCAAGTTTGCTTCCGTCTCCTTGGCCTTTATGTTCCTAAAGGAGTCGAGAATTTACGACTTTGCTATCGGCAGCGCAGTAAGGTTGGGGCCCACGCCAGAGTCCGTGGATTGGAAGAAGGAAGTTGGAAAATTTGCTCCAGGGCAACCTGCCCCAACACCTGGTGTTGTTGCCTTACTTCCACAGTAAAATAACTTATTTCTTGTTCGATTTGCATGTGCCGCTGCACAGGGAACCAAAACCGCCCATTAGTGATTATAAAGTAATGAGGTACGGAAAATTAAAAGCTAAACTCTTCTTTTTTAACGAGTAAAAGAGTGTGTGTGTGTGTGTGTGTGTGTGTGTGTGTGTGTGTGTGTGTGTGTGTGTGTGTGTGTGTGTGTGTGTGTGTGTGTGTGTGTGTGTGTGTGTGTGTGCGCACCCGTGCGTGGGTTTTTGTCTGTGTATCTGCTCGCGTGTGCGTGTATTTGTGTGTGTGTGTGTGTGTGTGTGTGTGTACATGTGTGCGTGCGTCTGTGTGTACGTGAATCGTTTTTCGACACTGTGAAATCCACACCATGAGGGACTACAGGATAGCCGAAACAAGCCCTAATCCGTCGACACAACAACAACAGGAGAAAAGGACTTTGAACCCATTGAGAAAAGTTCCTCATGCAAGATTCACTGTGCTTAAACAATTCCAAAAAACAACCTTTCCCACTTACGGTCAATCTAAGACGAAAAAATGAAAATTCATAATCGCCCAATACAACATTTATTAAATGTACACGACCACAAAACAAGAGGTGTCCACTACTGGACATTTCTATGATAATCCCTTTCAATGCAGTGATTTACTCAGATTCTCATCCTTGTTGTCATTTTATCAATGTCAACAAGAAAAGACGGCCATGCAGCAATCATAGTAATTGCCTTGCAGAGGGCCGATGTCCTTGAATCTCCATTCTCCCTAACCTCTGTTATTTGCCACATAATACTAACTCCGCCCTTAAACCCAACCCCTCCCCCCCGACCCCCGATTGATCCACTATTATACCCAGGAACACATCATCTCTTCAATCCCGTCTGCCCTACAGCACCCATCCCCAAAGCACCCTGTTCTCGTTGACCTGCTTGGGCGTGAGTCACAGTCGCACTTGTCATTCCGTCCTCGTCAATTTCCCGCCGCACCTGTCGCCGGATTGTCTGTGACGACTGCGCCTCTCTCGACACCTCCCTGAGTGCGATCGGCCCCTCCCCGTCCTTCCCCTCCGACCCTGGCCACCTGTACCTGTACTGTGTGTTCCTCACCTGCTCCTCACCTGAAAGACAAGCGACCCGCGCCCACTTCCTGTGCATTGTCCACCGTTGCGGCCCGCGGCAATTTAATTAGCCGCAAACATCCCCCATTGTGTGTGAGGCCGCGGTCCGCGCAGCGAGTGCTTTTGTTTTCTAGCGCGTAGCATTGTCTAGCCTCAGTGTCCCCCAGATGAGTCATGGGAACCTTCCACTCCGTGTCCCTTCTATTATCCTCTTCCTGTCCAGGCACAGGAAGTGATGCGTCACTCGCACCTGGTCCCAGCGAGGTATCGCCCCAGGTATCACACCTGCTGTGCGTGGTTTTCAAATGGTGCGGTGTGGTTTCTGTGGGCCGAGGGAAAGCAGGTAGGCTATACATTCACATTTACATTCAGGGCTTTTACATTAAGACGCTTTTTTCCAAAGCGAGTACAGAAAGAGAAGGAGAAAAACAATATATCTGTTGGTACAGTAAGGACGTTCATGTAACTAAGGCCCAAGCACAAACAATCGTTAGGTTAACCCATCCCCCCGTATAGAATACAGATAGCTAGGATAAAATGATACACAATGCTGCATACTGCAGTACGTACAACATAAAATAAGTGCGTAAATGAGTACATTAAGTGCCAGGTCGGACAACATAAATGAGTGTGTACATTAAGTGACAGGAAGTACAACATGCAATATGTGCTACATTAAGTGCTAGGATATACAACATACAATAAGAGTATGAATTAAGTTCCAGGACATACAACACACAATACGTGCGTAAGAGGGGTGTTGGGTGGGGGAGGCTGGTGAACTCTGAACAAGTGAATAGCCCAGAGCTCTCTAGCCAAACGGACACGTTTGAACGCTCTTTGATGCTGGGGGACCTCTTTTAGCTTCCAAAGCAAAGCAAGTTTTGCTAGCTTTCAAAGCAAAAGTACACACGGCATACACACAAAAGACATAGACACCATAACACACACACACGGTCACACACACGCAAAGACACACACGCACACGCACACGCACACACACACAGCTCTGTTAGCTTCCAAAGTAAAAGTACACACACACAAACACACACACCTGTGTTAGCTTCCGGCTCCCATCCCGGTTGTTTTCGGAGTCTACTTCTTTGCCGCTCTCTCTTTGTTTGTTTGTTGTGGGTCGGTTAAGAGACGGTGTTGTCATCTCCATTAACCTTTGTTTGTCGTCTTGATTGGCTTAATTGTCTCGTTAACCTGCCTGTATGCTGTCGTCAATAGACGGATACCTGCGCTTACATGCCTCCTCCGTGGAGGTAAGGAATTACAAGCCTCTGGTTCCCAATAAACTGTTAATGTCAAACGCTTACGTTACGTTTAATTTAATTTAAAGATGCTTTAGGTCGAGAGAGAGAGAGAGAGAGAGAGAGAGAGAGAGAGAGAGAGAGAGAGAGAGAGAGAGAGAGAGAGAGAGAGAGAGAGAGAGAGAGAGAGAGAGAGAGAGAGAGAGAGAGAGAGAGAGAGAGAGAGAGAGAGAGAGAGCGCGCAGAGCAGGAAAGGGCAGAAGAGATAGTCAACCCAAAACACATCCTCCCCCTTTCAGTTTTGCATTCATGCACCATTTCTGGAGCTGTTATAATTCTATGTGTGCACATGTGAATGGAAGGGACGATGGATGGTTGATGGGTCATTGTAAACTATCTCATGTTGAGACCGGCACAAACAACACCAATACATGTATTAATTGAAGACAAATGGCCATGGAAACTTTTTGAACTAATTAAGTTAACTTTTTATCTGTATAATCTTAACTGCGGCATATTTCAGCCTAAAAACTGAAAATAAATATCTTTCAATTATCTTGATTTTCAGTTTTTGATTGAATTGAATTCATGTTTATCGCAGAAGGTCTAAAGGGGCTGTGTTTTCTCTTAGTGGACGCCGCCCTCTGTTGGTCATTCTGAGCATTCAACTATCGGGCGAACACACACACACACCCGTAGAGGGGGCGTAAGCTTTAAGGAGATAGATACACACTGAGAAACACATGCTCACAACACATCGCCTGCGTATGCACATGTTAGCTCAAACACTCGCATGGATGAGCTCACTCACATGCACGCACACACACACACACACACACACACACACACACACACACACACACACACACACACACACACACACACACACACACACACACACACACACACACACACACACACACACACACACACACAAATGCACACACACACACACACATGCACAAGTGCACTAACATGCACTTCCTCGCAGATCCTGAGTCAGAGCACTAGCCTAATTAATGCTAATTCCGGGCTAGCTGCAGAGGGGTCGTACCGGATGTGATTCATGATGCCTTGATTCACAGTCCTGATACAAAGACCCCCGCTAACACAAGGCCCCCAACGCACGCACACTCACACATACACACACGCACGCACATATACACAGATGGACACATACACACGCACACATGTATACACACCCACACACAAACACACAGACGGACCCACACACATATACACCCACACACACACACACAAAGGCACATCCAGACACACACACACACACACAGATCCATACACACATGCACGCAAATATACACACACATAGAGACACGTACACACTTATACACTCCCACACACAAACACACAGGCGGACCCACGCACATACACACACACAAAAGGCACACACATATACCTACTCAGACACCAACACATACTCGCACATAGACCCACACACACACACATACACACACACACATACACACACACATGGACAGACACACATATTGTCTCTGGACATCAGCTGCAGGTAGCCTTCTACTGGCAATTGCTTTTCTCATTGGACTGACAGACACACATATAGGAACACACATACACAGGCACACATACCAACACATACCAACACACACAGGGGCAAGCAAACACTGAGGCCCACACACATAGACACACAGGCCTACACACACAGACACACATATACCCATGGGAACACACACACACACATTACATATATGAACACACTCAAGTACACACAACACCATTTTTCAAAGCAAAAGTGCACACGCCATCGAACACACACAAAAGACATAGACACGAATCACACACACACACACACACACACACTCGACATCACACATACACACACACACACACACACACACACCATGTTGACATCTCTATTCAAATTATACTCCGCAAACGCACCTGCTTGCCTTTGTGCCTGCCAATCCCCCCCTAACCTCCAACCAACCCCTCCTCCCCCCTTCCCCCAACACACACACACACACACACACACACACACACACACACACACACACACACACACACACACACACACACACACACAAGGCAGCCCACTGCGGCTGAGACACAGACAGACGGCTCTTGTTTGGTGTGTGTGACCAAGTGATTTGAAATGTCCCTCAGCACTGTAATGAGCAACACTAATAAGTGAGATTTGCACCTCAAAAGTGTACAAACACGCGTTGAACGGCGTGTGCACGTACGGCACATGATTTTGCGCCATAGTCACGTCACGTGCCACGCAGTTGATACCAGACCAGACGGACGCCGAATCCAAATCCGAATCCAATCCCATTTTCAATGCTTTATTTGTTCACAAATATGGTACGAATGCAAACATAACGAAGTCATTCACAAGCAAACGCACGCGCATGTAAGCGCACACAACAGGCATGCTTCTTGCCTGTTTCCAGACCCCTAAATCTCCGCCCGCCTTTTCAGAAAGTTGTGTGATCCTGCGTCTCTGATTGGTCGGTTGATTGGCACTGGGAGCGGACTGAAGTATCAGCCCGCCAATCGGCGTGTGTGTGCTCGGCGACACTTCTATGAGTGAACCTCTTGGGATTTTTATACATACTGAATTGAAAGACGGGATACAAAGTGCAGGCTTGTCATCTGGAGCCGGTGCGCAAACATTTTTTCCGTAGGATGGTAGGGGTAAGAACTGCCTTTTTCGCCTCTGATTGGTTAGAAGGGATCTCCTCTGATTGGTTGGGGTTAGGGTTAGGGTTAACACTGACCCTAACCCTAGGGTTAACACTAACCCTTCCCATAACCCTATACCTAACCCATAGGCGTCAATTACGGGGGGGACGGGGGGGGGACATGTCCCCCCCACTATTTGAAATATGAATTTTGTCCCCACCACTTTTAAAAATTTGATATTATTAAGCAATAGATCACGCCAGGCTGTGGTATGTGCTCATTATACCACTGTTAAGGGGCGTTGTCCGGCCCCGACGCGCAGCGGAGGGCCGGCGATACGCGTCTATACGTTCACTTTGTATGGGATCTTGTCGCCCCGTTGCATTTCGTGTGAACGCACTGGAGAAGTGTCAAGACAGACAGCCAAAATTGACATTTTTATTCAGAAAATAGCCGGTCCTTTTGCTTCCTATAAAAAGCATGTTTGTGACACTGGATAACGATATGGATACATCATCTAGCCTGCATGTGGAGGGCCACATAAGGTAAGAAATTGGTTTACGTAAACTTTGCTGGTTCTGTTTGCTCGTGATGACCTGACCAAAGGTTACCCACGACCCTAAGCGATTGTGATCTGATTCTGGTTGGTGCTCCAGCTAGTATGCATTGTATTGCAGCTAGTAGCAGCTACACACGGTGCGATTGCTATGCCAATGTGGTTATAATTGTTTTGTCTGATTGAGATATGTGACGACTTGGAGCCTGGTAGGCCTATCCTGACATAAATAAATTCTTGCATAACCTGTGAGATTATCCTGAACTGTAGGGGATTTTATTTGCTGGCAATTTGCTTATGATGTTGTAACGAGTGAAGTCTACATTGATCCTTCGCAAGTGTTTACTGGTGGTCAGGATTTGGCAGATGCAATTCTCCTCTGGGCGCCTGTTTTTTTCTTCTTTTTTTAATCCAGCAAAACATATGCTACCAGCAGCCCTTGGTCGTCTTCAAAAGGCTGATGCTCAGTACCTCGTTTTATTTCGTACCCCCTTTACAGTCTGGCATTGTTTGTCTGGTAAACTTTGTTGATGTCAAGATAAGTGTTAAATTGCCAAAACTGTTCTTTGTCCTGTGCGTATTAGTATTACATATCCCGAGCCAATACCCTGGTGTTTCCAACGCCGTTTTGCAAAACAAGCCAAAACACAAACTGTGGTTTTCAACTTTTATTGTTCGAATAGGATTTTCAACACCTGACAATACACTGCAGAGCATATTGTAATGCAGCGTTGAATGGAGGAATAGCTTACATAAGGGCACCCAGCACTTTTCAAACCACACTCAAGCTTATGGTTATTTTCCCCACCACTTCTAAAAACAAACTGACGCCCTTGACTTAACCCCAACCCTAAACCCCAACCCCCAAACAGCTGGGACTATTTGAAACACAATCTAAAGGAGAGCCCTTCTAACCAATCAGAGGCGAAAAAAGGCGGCACTTGCCCCTGCCATCCTACGAAATAAAGATTTGCTGCCGGTGTGGCTCGTCACGGAGAGAGCTGTTTGCCTACGGTGGCTGTGGGCCTGTGGTGAGTACCTCCCACCACCCCCCTAGATAGGTGAGATTGCACTCAACCAGGGAAAGATTAGGAACATGCCTCAAGTTCAGCACACCACGTCGGGACAGACCAAGCGTGAGCGAGCCCCTGTGACTGTGCGGCAGGGATAAGATGGTATGGTCCACTATAGGGGTGTCTTAAATGATTGGGAAACTTATTCACAGGTCAGAAGGATATATAACTGTTTCAAGGCCCCCCCCCGAAATGTTTTTCACGACCTTTTTTCTGCCTTTTCTAAATATTGTGGAGGACACGTCCCCTGCGTCCCCCGTCCCCCCGTCCCCCCGTCCCCCCCCGAAATCTACACCTATGGTCCCAATAGGCGTAGATAACTGACATAGGTTACGGGCTATGGGCAGTCTCTTCAGGTAATTACGAGTGCGGTAGGTCGGCCTTGTAACAATATAAATATTAAATATATATATATTTTTTTTATATATTTTTAATTATTATTATTATTATTATTATTATAAAACTTATTTTATTCTTAAACATTTTTTTTTGATTTGTAAGCTGTTTTAAACAAACGCCAAGCATTACTATTTAACATCAACAACAGAGAGCAACGTCACGATCGCAAACAAGAAGGAAAATTCAAACCGAAATTCAGGCCGACTATCAGGCTAGATCACCTCTTTCGAATGAATATGAAATACAAGACGATGCTGTTTGCTGGTGAATCATCCAGATGAAACAGAATCAAAGGGAGGATATTGATTTTACGGTTGGCTATATCAGGGCGGCCATTGAACGTTGCAGCTCTCGGTTTGTAGACCTCTTAGGGCAATCCATAAAACTAAGAATAGCTAATAAGAACGGTTGAAAACATTGATAATATTGATAATAATCAAACTATAAACTTCTACATACTATGTGTACAGTATATCTTTGTGTTTTAGAGTTACCCAATTCATAATAACCACAATAATTTTGAATAACAATAATAAAAATCATAATCATAATGGAAACGTATTAACACTATGTGTGAACAATGCATGTGGGTTTTAGAGGTACCATATTCATACCAACCATAATAATGGTGAGCAAGGGACTGCTTAAGCAAAGAGGAAGTGGATGAGTTTAATGCTAATGAAATTCTAATGCAAACTGCACGCTCCCCAGACACCGCCCGGATGAACCTCAGACCGGCCTTCTGGACTTTAGAGTTTGTCTTTGTATTAGTTTGTTTGCTCTTTTTCTTACTTGTCTGCCCACGCTAGTCTGAGCTAAGCTATATTGCCTATTGCTTAACGGCTAAGTAAACACGTTTGATGCAAACAGCTGATGGTGTTGATGGTGATGAGAAGTATGTCTAGCTTTCTATGTTTCTATCGCTGTCTGCATGTCTGTCTCATCTATCTGTCCCTCTGTCTATTTAACTGCAGTACCACCTGTCTTTCTTTCCATTTCTTTGTGTGTCTGCCTGTCTTCCACCTGTCTTCCTGCCTGTCTGTGTATATTTTGCCCTGTCTCTCTCTCTGTGCTTTGCGTCTTTTATGTGTTGTGTGTGTCTGTCTGTCTGTCTCTCTGTTTGTGTGTGTCTGTTTCTCAGTTTTTCTATGTATATATGTGTGTGTGGTTGTCTGTCCTTCTATTTGTGTGTATTTGTGTGTGTGTGTGTGTGTGTGTGTGTGTGTGTGTGTGTGTGTGTGTGTGTGTGTGTGTGTGTGTGTGTGTGTGTGTGTGTGTGTGTGTGTGTGTGTGTGTGTGTGTGTGTGTGTGTCTCTCTATTTGTGTCTGTTGTGTGTGTGTGTGTGTGTGTGTGTGTGTGTGTGTGTGTGAGGTCTTGGTAGAGCGCGTTGACAAATGTCACCAGATGAGACGCCGAGGTCGACAGAGCAACGGGCGGAGAGAGGCCGCCAGAGTCAAGCGCCGCATTTAAACCGCCTCTGACCTCGCGCGACGATGGCGACGATGTCACTCCACCCACCTCCACCTCCTTTTTATTTTTTCAGACCCTCTGAGACCCTCCAGATGGGTCTCCACGTACCAGCTTGTGCGCTCGCCGGATCCGCGTACTAAGGTCGCGCGGTGAACCTCGGATAAATATGTAGTGGTCTCGGGTGGCGGCGACATTGGGGGTGGGGTGTGGAATTGGGGGGGGTAGTGACAGCTTTCCTCGATTTTTACCCTCGATTTCCAGGGATCATGGAAACCACTTGCTGATTGATCTCGCCGCTCTCGGTTAATGTCACCTAAGTCCCGGGATATAGTGGGGACATACGCACACACAAAAAAATAAAAGTAATGGGGTTAATTTACCCAGCTGCTCTTCAATAAAGCCCTGAATAAATATCCATCCTTTTTTCCCCCTCCTCCGAACCGGGTGCTTGCTATTTAACGCCATACACACCCGTTTTCCGGGCGGTGATGCCAACTGTGTCCACTAGAGGGCACTGGTGGTTCACGGAAACACCACCCGCGACACTCGACGACAGCAAAGTGTACAGTGCAAAGGCGGTGATGAAGCAATGCCCCCTGGAGTAAAGCTGTTTATTCCCGGGTGTATGTTCCTATATAAATAGTCCCTCAAGGTGAATTTCCTATAAATTACCTGTCGGGCGAGTTAAAAGGATCACAGTTAAGTCTGTCATTGAGACTGAAAAGATATCCACACTTTACGCAGGCTCTCCCCTTTGCACCGAAGTTGCCGCAAGCAAAATACTGCGTCTGAAAGTATTGATGTTTGCGCCCTGTGTGAAACCGCACGAAGAATGTCAGGTTAATTTTGTGGCAAGTCGACCGCGGTCATGGCAGCGGCGTCCGGAACGCCCGTCTGAATGGCGAGGCCTGGACCTCCCGTCCCCATTAGATAAAAAAGGCACCCAATCAAATCCGTTCCTTTTTCCCCTAAATGCCAGACCAGCTGTTGTGAGTTGTGTGTGTTCCTTGCCTCTGTCTTAGCGGTTTGATTTGAGCGCGATGGATGAATCAAATCAATGCAGTGCTGTCACGCCAGTTACCAGGCGAAGGAGCTAAAACTGGCTTGTGTTGTGTCTGTGTGTCTGTACTCTCTCTCGCTTTCGAACTCACTCTCTCTTCTTCTCTCTCTCTCTCTCTCTCTCTCTCTCTCTCTCTCTCTCTCTCTCTCTCTCTCTCTCTCTCTCTCTCTCTCTCTCTTTTTCTCTCTTTTTCTCTCTTTCTCTCTTTCTCTCTTTCTCTCTCCCTCTCTCTCTCTTTCTTTCTCTCTCTCTCTCTCTCTGGATAGAGCTTGTCGCAATGACAGCTGACATAAGATGAGTGATGACGAGACGAGTGGCACGCACACCCTTCGCCGCGCTGTTCAATATGAGACAGGGGCGGGACCAATGAGACGGGGGCGGGACCAGACGCACTCGCGGGAGAGGGCGCGCGGAAGCAGGAAGTGGAATGGTGTTAATACGCACAGGGGGGCGGTTTGGTTTGAATTGTGTAGGGAGAGAAGATCTGACTGTGGGTTGTTTATGCATAACAGCTATGCATGCTATATGGGAACCGCGTGTGTGTGAGTGTACAGGTGTGTGTGTGTGTGTGTGTGTGTGTATGTGTGTGCGTGCGTGTGTGTGCGCACCCGTGCGTGGGTTTTAGTACGTGTATCTGCTCGGCGCTCGCGTGTGCATGCATTTGTGTATGTTTGTGTGTGTGTGTGTGTGTGTGTGTGTGAGTGCGTGCATTTGTGTGTATCTGTGCGCACGTGTGTACATTTGTGTGTATGTGTGGGTGCGTGCATGCATTTGTGTGTGTGTGTGTGTGTGTGTGTGTATGTATGCATGTGTGTGTGTGTGTGGGTGTGTTTGTATACGGACCTCCTGAATCCATGAATATTGAGGTTATCAGTCCCCGGCGTGTTCTGTGCGGATGTGTTCATAATCCCGTATGTTTTGTGTGAGCGTGTAAACATATCATGGGCGGGGGTGGAGGATACTTTGGGGACTGTGTGTGCGTCTGTGTGTGCGTGCGAGTGTGTGTGTGTGTTTGTGGCTCTCGCAGGAAGGGAACTGTGTTGGCGCTGAAGGACTCCATCCATCACTGCCGAGGTGGGCGAGAGACTGATAGCATCGGCCGGCTTCAGACATGTTTGTTTGGCGCCCGTTGGGTCGAACCCGCAACCAACATCTAGAGGAAGGGGAGGGCGAAAGAGAAGGAAAGGAAACACACACGTTTGTTTACCTGACAACAGGGGGCACGATAGCAAAGGAACGATAGCGCCCAAAGGCACCTGGTTCGATCCCCAGTGTCCGACCCTGTACGGAGGTATCCTTGAGCAACTTACAGTGACCTCTCCTCTGGAACAGCCACGTCGGAAGAGCTGAGGTCAACGCAAAAGAAACACCCTTAAAAGAAACCTTATGACATGCCTATTTAGTTCACCATTCTCTCAATCCATTTTATTGATTTATGAATTTTTATCCTTATTTTCGTTTATTTTCATTGTATGGTTATAGCACCGTGTTTTGCAATTTTGCATTAAAGGCGCCATATAAATAAAGTTTTATTTGAGTCGTCGTCGGAGCAACACAGGTGTCACTCATGATGCTAATTATTGGTCTGCCGCGTTTGTGGAGTGTCGATACATGGACCTATCGTCATAGAAACGCGTACATAGACACCGCAATGACCGCTCCGACCCCGTTGCATGGCGGCCAAGATGATGATGTATCACTGCTCTGAAGACCTGTAATTAGTGTTATGAGCGACGCCTGAGTTTGTCCCAGGGTGACACATGTGTGGATGGAAAGAGTCTACTGAATCGACTCTGAATTCACTGTCATTATTTTTTTAAGTAAGTAAGTCTGCCAATGTGTCAGACGAGAAACGTCGCACGGACAACGAGACACACGAAACGAGAGCTGGAGGAGACTGAATGAAAAGCTGCACAGCTTGGCCTTCAAGCGAGCGGAAAAAACGAGAAACAGAGAAAATTGCACAGAAGGTTTAAAGACAAATGTTCTTCGCCATTAAAAAAAAATGAAGACTTACACAAAAGGAAAAAATAAATCCTCACTGAGAAAGTTACAAGAAAATGCACTTTTCCCCAAAGGGGAGACGAAAAAGAAAAGTCGAGAGAGAGAGAGAGAGAGAGAGAGAGAGAGAGAGAGAGAGAGAGAGAGAGAGAGAGAGAGAGAGAGAGAGAGGGAGAGGGAGAGAGGCAGAGGCCTCTCTTCTAGCCAACCAGTGGTGGTCCTGCTATCGCACCGCCTGTTCTGGGAAGTGTGAATTCGCCCACCAACAGACCCCTCCCCCTCCTCCCCCCTCCCCCTCCTGTCCTCCTATCACACGCAGAGATGCTCCTGCTGTCCGTATCAATTAGCAGTACTTAGCCCGGCCGTGCCACTGTGCTACAGACGGCTCCATCTCCCACACCCAGCCTCTCTCCCGTCGCCATGGCCAGAACAGAGTGCGTGGGGGAGATCAAAAGCACGGGGGGGGGGGAGGGGGAGGAGAGAGAGAGGGAGAGTGAGAGTGAGGGGGTCGAGGGAAAGGGAGAGGGAGAGGGAGAGATTTGGAGGTGGTGGAGGGAGGGAAAGGGAGGGATGGAGGGAAAGGGAGAGAGAGAGAGGGAGGGAGAGAGGGGGAGGAGAGGGTGGTTGGAGGGAACGGGAGAGAGAGAAAGAGAGAAAGAGAAAGGCGGGGGTAAGGGAGAGAGGAAGAGAGGGAGGGGAATGGACAGATAGCAAGGACAGAGAGAGAGCAGCGAGGAAAGGAAGAGAGAGAGAGGTAGAGACAATGAGGGAGACAGAGGGCAAGGGAGTAAATGGAGCTTCACAATAACTGATGCAACCTTATTGATGCTGGTGTGTGCTGTTGACATTTGGCGACGGCAACGCAATTTCAAATGTTCGGTTCATTGACACAGTTATGGAGAATTACCCACCTACAGAGATCCCACCGCCAGCAGTGTCGGCCTCCCTTAAGTATGAAAGGTTATTTTGCCATTTGGAAATAGGGCGATATGCATGCATAAACTAGCCAGAGTCATTGACATGAAAAAACATGCACACCATCTATGCGGAAATCTTGGGCCGTATGGAACACCAGTACACACACATGCGCGCACAGGGACAAGTGCACGTACATGTACACACACACACACACATATACACAAAAACGCACACAATAATTACACACGTGCACACAAACACACAGACACACACACAAGCACACACACAAGCACAAACATGCACACACATGCAGGCACGCACACGCATTAACACACAGACACACACACGCATTCACACACAGACGCACACACAGACGCAGCCAGTGAGCTAGAGAGAGCCAGGGGTGACCGATCGATCTTTGCATGGTGTTAAAAGTTTCAATGATGGAAAGCGTGTGTGTGTGTGTGTGTGTGTGTGTGTGTGTGTGTGTGTGTGTGTGTGTGTGTGTGTGTGTGTGTGTGTGTGTGTGTGTGTGTGTGTGTGTGTGTGTGTGTGTGTGTGTGTGTGTGTGTGTGTGTGTGTTTGCGCTTGTAAGTGTGAATACGTGTTTGCATATATATGCATATGTGTGTGTTCATGCATATGCACCTGGGTGGGTCGGTGCACACATGTGTGCGCCTGGCCTATGCATGTATATTATGTGTGAGTGAGGGTATTTGCGCAAGCGAGTGTGTGTGTGCCTGGGTTTATAAATATGCATACATGTGTGCATGAGTGAGGGTAATTGCGCAAGCGCGTGTTTTGTGTGTGCGTCTGTGTGTGCGTGCGCATGCGTGCGTGTGGGCCTGCATACGTGCGTGCGCGTGTGTCTGTGTGAGCGCGCGCGCGTGTGTGTATGTGTGCAAGCATATGTCTCCCAGCCGTTATTGATCGGGCTCCGGGGCGATGCACGTTAATGCGCAGCTCTGCCCGCGCTCCGAGCAAACGCACGGCAAAGTCACCCGGTGAATGAGCGTGATGGTGGGGAGCGGGGGGGGGGGCGGGGGGGTTCTCACACGTATCGTAAAATCATGAGAGAGAGAGAGAGGGGGCGGGGGGGGGGGTTACCGAGTCACCTTCATCAGAACCGATTCAAAACGGATTTATGGTCAGCTGGATGTATTTTTAGGGTTCGGGGAGTCTTGGAGTTGTGTGTCAACGAGAGGGTGTGATCTATGGGATGGGATCTGTCCGTCGCCACGACGACGCAAAACCTCCCTACTGAGGAGTCGGTTTGTGCTCGTCTGTTAGGTTTATCAAAAGGCTCTCTTGTTTGTTTTTATGTTTTTGATATTTTTTGCAGAACATGACATACAGTGCGATGTATTAGAAAGGATAGCAAAGTATACAGTATGTTAGTAATAATACTGGTATAACATAACACATTATAGTATAGGATAGTTGCACGATATTAGTATTATTAGTATAATATAGCATTATATAGTATAGTATCACATAGGCCTAAGTATTTGTAGTATAATATAGCATAAAATATTGAACTATAGCATGGTAGACCATATGACATTGTTATTAGTAGTACAATATAGCATAAAATGAGAATATAATATTGCAAAGCATAAAATTGCAAAGCAAAGCATAGTACAAAACAGGACAGTGCATAAGGCATCAAGTAAGAGTATCGTACATATTGGATGATACACAACAGTGCAGTAATTCACGTTGCACCACGGCCTACTACAGCACGGAGCTAGTAGAGGCATAGTAGAGTACAGTGCAGCATAACATGGCACCGAACATCACAGTGTTGTCGAGTATAGAAGGCCTAGTATTCCTGTAGTGTAACCTAGAGCCTAAATAGTGAAGCACGGTGCATAAACATG
>NC_082385.1:31353917-31413917 GCF_031168955.1 Gadus macrocephalus
ATTCTTTTATTATCAGCAATACACCGTTATCCCTTTGGCCATCAGTATACGGCTGTCACAAATTTCACAAAGTCCTTCTCTCACTACACTGGAGGTTGTAAATTGTGTCGACGAGCCATCTCGTCTCCGTTCCTACCTTACCCCCCCCCCCCCCCCCGCGCGCGCTCCCTCATACCCATTACTCCACAGACCTATTACTCAGGCAACAAGATAGCCCTGCAAACAGGCATAGAACATGGAAATTGGAATTGCACTGTGCTCTGATGTGAGGTAAATTACCCCTTAAAAAAAAGGCCAATGGAAGACATCTTATCTCTTCGTCTCTGTCCTGGGCGAGTCATTTTCCGGAGATTTTTTTTCCTCTCTCTGCCCCCAAGGAGCATCTGTTTGGAGCACAGATGTATTTTTAAATCCTCTGCCACACACGCGCACGCACACACACACACACACGCGCGTGCACACACACACACACACACACACACACACACACACACACACACACACACACACACACACACACACACACACACACGCGCACACATATACACATGATGGTATATCCATCATAAAGCTCATCCTAGAAACATTCATCCTGCAGACCCTGATCCCTTCTGGCGGTAGTGGAGATAATTGAGGTGTCACCTTAGATGCGTAACACTTTGACCTTCAACAAGGTGGCGGTGTGGGCGAGAGAACAAAAACTCAAAGTTCAATGAGGAAATGCTTTGTATGCATGCATAGCGACGTGGTGGAATCCACAGATGTCCCTCTCGGCAGGCATATAAGTTTGTTGTCGTTTATTGGTCAGCCTTAGCTGAAGGCACCTATAGTTCACTCAGATGTTGTCATTTAAGAAGTAGGTAATGGTCGGACATCTTCCTAGACGTTGCCTTCAAGCTACTAGTAGCCAGTACCGGCAGTGAGTCCAAGATAAAAAGCCCCTTCACTACTATGCCCAAATGTACTATTTTTCTACCAGTGATATTGTTAGAGCGACAGTGAAAAACAACTTAAAGAGTATTTTCGTTTTGATACACGGATGTATGCGCAAAAACCAAACACACACACACGCAGACAACTCTAATCCCATAATCCATTCTACTGCATGATTTAGATAACAAAGTGCAGCTAAAATTGTACCTCTGCTAAATGTGTTCCACTAGCACTAATATTTCATCCACACTTTCTAATAACTCTCGTTAAAAGATCTCACGGATCTGTGTCATTGGTTGAGTAAAAGGGAGGAATTTAAATTCAACGCCTTGAGTCCACTAACTGCCTGAATGCATGACATACAGATGGGCAGATATGAAATGTGTAGGTGGATCTATAGGTTGGAGGATGCATGCATAACCTTGAAATCGGAGAAGGTATAAACCAATGGGCTTGCCCGTCTGTCTATCTAGCATCTTTTTTTTTCTGTCTGTCCGTCTGTCTGTCTGCCAGTCAGTCAGTCAGTCAGTCAGTCAGTCAGTCAGTCAGTCAGTCAGTCAGTCAGTCAGTCAGTCAGTCAGTCAGTCAGTCAGTCAGTCAGTCAGTCAGTCAGTCAGTCTCTCTCTCTCTCTCTCTCTCTCTCTCTCTCTCTCTCTCTCTCTCTCTCTCTCTCTCTCTCTCTCTCTCTCTCTCTCTGTGTGCGTGTAAAAGTTAGGTACTACTGCAGCTTTACAGAATCTATCTATCAGTCTGACGTTCTCGCCCTCCCGCCCCCGACGATCTGACGCTCTGTCCATCTGTGTCCGTGTCTCCAGCTCTGTCGCAATGCCCATCTGTCAACCTGTCTATCCATCCATCCGTCCGTCCATCCATCCGTCCGTCCGTCCGTCCGTCCGTCCGTCCGTCCGTCCGTCCGTCCGTCCGTCCGTCCGTCCACCTCTTCACCTGTTAATGAACTGATCTCATGTCGTTCTGTCAGTCAATCAAAAACATATGGGTCAAAGGATGTCTGGCTATCTGTCATCTATGTATGCTTGCCGTCTGTCCATATTTTGCTCATTATTCGTCTATCATCGACATACTGACACTGTCCGTCTGCCTTTTCATCCGTCGTCCACTCGTATGATCTATATGTGTGAACGTGTCCGTCTGTCCATCGATCAATTATCACCGTTGCCCTCGGCAACATGGCGCGCACGGCGATGGTGATATTGCTTAGTAACGGCAGTGTTGCACACTGAGCACTCTATGTTTTGCCAGTCATTCTGTGGGTGTGTGCAAAACACGGTGCCTTTTAAGTTGCAGTGTTCCTCACGGAAGCAAGAGGGCATTAAAACCTTAGGACACATGCAGGGGGAAAACATACTTAAGGTTTGCTTATGCTATTGTCTCTCTCGCTCTCTGTCTCTCTCTCTCTCTCGCTCTCTCTCACTGTCTGCCTCCGTCCCTCTCTTTTTGCTCGCACTCTGCCTCTATCGCTCTCTCGCCCTCAGTTCCACCATGGGAAGCAGAATGTAATAAATTAGAGTGTGTGAAACAAAGGCCTTATCTCTCCGTGGTGTTTTTTTTTTTTTTTTTTTATTATTTCGCCGGTGTCCCATTTTTCTTCCCTGCTCCTCCAGTTCCTTCCCCACAACTCACTGTGTGCGAGGGAGCCTCTTGCTATGCTGCTGTCGTCCAAACTGAGATGTACAATAGTACAATACACCCTCCCCCCCCCCCACGCCTAGCACTTCTGAAACCCAGCTAGTTTTTCAAATTGAACGGGCAACCTCTGACTTGGAAAAAGTAATACACCATTGGCATCAAGTAATCATTTGATGCAGGTAATGACGTTTTGTTTCTTCCCCTCCTCTTCTCTGCCTCCTCCTGCTCTCTCCCCCCCGTCCCGCTCTCTCGCTCTCTGTGGCTTCCGCCGAGATGATATCTGGGTTCGGTGTTGTGTTTGTAGACGGTGTATTCCCTGTGTGTTAACATTCAGTCAACGAGCGCAAACTCATGGTGACGTGCTTATCCGTAGCTCGCGATGGTGCAGGCTGGCCGGTGTATTGCTTTGTAAATGAGGAGGAGATGGAGGGGAGGACTGAGTGCACCTGTGCCCATCTTTTTGCCGAAATAACAAAAGGGGAAAGGAGGAAAGGTCGTTCTTTCTTGTAGACGGAGCTACAGTACGAGACGAGGGAATGGGTATGGAGAATCGGATTTCCACAGTGCAGCTTCGCAATGTGCACCATTAGACTAAGTAAGCAAAAGTACAAGGTTTTAAATAATTAATGCCTCCATCAGGATAAAATATAGATATGAATGTGTGTGTAAACCATAATGATAATCAAAATAATCGAAGCAATGTTACAACCGCATTGGAACAATTAGGCATCATAATGAAGAAACAGAGAAAGAGCAATGATGAGCAATCTTGTGGTCTTAGTGTAGTACTTTGTACTACACTATGTAATTTACATTGCAGAGTGAGTTAATTTATATAGTCATCATCCATCCTCACTCACCTCTTTTTTCGGCTGAGGACGAGATCAACTCGACTCATAATAGCAGGAATGATCATTTAAACTAAGCACACACAGGTGCATTTAATTCAACCTGAAAAACACAATCTCACTGACGTAACTACTAAACAAACAATGTTAGTCTTCAAAGCGGCATTCATTGATTTCTGACCACTAGGGGGCAGTAACTGAAGTCCAAAAACAAAAAAAAATGCACTGCTTATTATTACTCTCCTGTCATAATCACAGCATAAAGAGCAAAAACAAGGGAATCTACAGGGAGCCACCACACCCCCTCCCCCTAGCCTCCTGCTTCATCATACAGACGGCATGCCGGAGCTGGCACACATATGTAGATCTCTGAGGAAAACAAGAGGTGATTCCTGCGTGTAAACTTGAGAATAATTAACAGCACGTGCGGTCCACAAATGGTAGTGTATTCTATTTAAATCACAACCCCCCCCTTCTCCAGCACATAGACACAGACACACAGACACACAGACACACAGACACACACACACACACACACACACACACACACACACACACACACACACACACACACACACACACACACACACACACACACACACGCCCATATATTCCTATCTCATTCCACTCACAGAATTGCATCATGATAAATAGGCCAATAGCCGTCGCTATGAAGGCTGTGTTGCACATTACATTACAGTATTTCATAACGACACGTATATTATAACGTCTGTTTAAGTGATGTAGGCGTCATGCTTGCACATCCCCCCCCGGAAATTGTGCAGAATTTGGCAGGTGAAATGAAAATGTCTTGACATGAAATGTCTATGGAGTTGAGAAGCCTCTTAAAGCGCAATTGACTGAATAACAGTAATTTAAAGTAGTGCTATTACTGAATGTGATTTTGTAGCCTAGAGCTATCGACCACATACACACAGACACACACCACACACCACACACCAAACATGTGCACGTCAGAGATATATAACCCTCCAATGCATTGGCTGAGATATCTTCAATCTTGAATCCCGGACAGTCTTCTGGACGTGTGAGAGAGGGACTACGAGAGGTGATGGGGCCGGTCTATTTTTACACCCAGCAACAATAATGATCGCCCATCTGTGTGAGTGAGCCAGTGGGCTATAATGGGCTCGCCGGGGCCAATCTTGCATCGAGTCAAATGTTACTGTATCCGTGAACACCATGTCGTCTTCGGTCTCACAGGGAGGGGGGACTTCTTGGGGGATGGGGAGGAATCAATGGGAGGAGCTACACCGAGGAGGAGGGGTTATTGATGAATGGGAGGAGCTATGTATTAGTGGGAGTGGCTATGCTAAAGAGGAGGGGCTATTGATGGTGCGGGTGGGCACAGGGCTTACATTCCTGCCTCACAGAAAGAAGGTCCTGGGTTTGAATCCCAGTGAGGGGGGGGGGGTGGGCACTCTGGGCGGAGCTTGTATTATCTCCTGCCGTTGACAGTGCGTTTCCTCCGGGGGAGCTCTGGCATCCTCCCAGGCCATGTTTGATTGATACTCCTGCCTGTGGGCTTTCAGTGGGAGGAAGAGCTTTAACTTAGGGGTGGAGCTATGGTTAAATGGGCGGGGCTATGACTCAGGGGGAGGGGCTGTGACTTGGCACATCCTCGCTGGGGTTCTTTGCGGAGTCTCAATGCATGCGTGCGTGGTTTTTATGCAAAGTGTCTGACGGTCTACGTGTGTGTGTGTCTGTGCTACCAAGTGTGTGATTTGTGTTTCAATAAAAGTAATTTGAGAGCTTATCTGTGTTCCTGGCAGTGTGTGTGTCTGTGTCTATGCGTGTTTTTCTGGGTGTCAGTGTGTGTGTGTCTTTGTGTGTGGCAGTGTGTGTGTGGCAGTGTGTCTGTGTCTGTGTGTATCTATGTGTGTTTGTGTATGTGTGTGTGTGTGTGTGGCAGTGTGTGTATGTCTCTGTGTGTGTCTATCTGTATGTGTGTGTGTGTGTGTGGCAGTGTCTGTGGGTTTGTGTGTGTGTGTGTGTGTGTGTCTGCGTGTGTGTGCGTTCGCCCAGAGCACAGGACGATGAGTCATAAGAGCGTTCATGGAGCTGTCAGAGGAGGGAAGCTGTTCACGCACACACACACACACACACACACACACACACACACACACACACACACACACACACACACACACACACACACACACAACCCCACACACACACACACACACACACACACACACACATACACAGAGCCACACACATAGACTTTGTATGCATGCATGCACTTAGGTCCCCCCCCCCAAACCCACACACAAATACCATACACACACACAAACAAGACAGACAATAAAAAGAAACACACACATACACAACCTGTACCCACTGGCACTCACACATACAAAGGCTGACAGACAAAAAAAAACAGCCTTCACACACACACACACACACACACACACACACACACACACACACACACACACACACACACACACACACACACACACACACACACACACACACACACAGACACACACACACACACACACACACACACACACACACAGGCACACACACACAGGCAGACACACACACACACTGCAGGCTGCAGGCTTACTCTGCGTGCATTTCGGCTCCCTTGCCTCCCCCCCCCCCCCCTCTAGGCTGATGCCTACAGCAGGGAGGGGAAAGGGGGGAGACGGGGGAGCCAGGGTCTCGGGAGACACGCACCACAGCAGGACTGCACCGCCCAGAAAGAGACCTCTCTCATATCACCCTCCGTCTTCCTAGAGCGCCCAAAAACCCCTTTCAGGGGCCACCCCCCACCTGCCAGACATTATCACCCTGGTTGTGTTTTAAAAAAGATTAAGAAGGGAAAAGTGATCTAGCGAGCTGGAAGTGACAGCGAACGTGGGGCTGGAGGGTTGTTGTACAAAAGTGATGCAGTTTTGGAAACTAATGGCGTAAAGATGAAGCTAAGCTAATTAGTAGTTAACAAACTTTAGTATTAGCTATACATATTCAGCGATACGATTTTATCCAAGGCTACTTACAAGTTGTTTACGTGCTATGTGTATGTGAAAATTTTCGAGTTGACTACAATGTTTCCCATACTTGTGTCTTTTTCAATACACATTATTTAATTAATTAGCACCCCCCCCTCCCCCCGGCTGTTCCCATTGTGACAGTTGTCATGGCTCACCATGACAACATCTTAACAGCCTTCATTCAGCAAAAAAATTACCCCTTTCTTTTCTTTGTTTCAAGTATTATTCTTCCATTTTAATATTTTGTTATCAATTCCTTTGCCCGTGACATTAGCGCACCCCGCTAAATGGCTGCCAAAGCCCCCCCGACGACAAACTGACAGATAAGCCTTTTCTTTTTTGCTCACCACTCGCCACAACCTCAGAAAATTGTGTTGCGTTTGAGGCCTTATGAAGTGTTTGTAAGCTGCTGCCTGCACTGGCAAGCAAAGGATTTGCAGGTCGCAATCCCAAATAAAGAGAGTGAGAGCAAGGGAAGGGGTGAGGGAGAACGAGAGAGAGGGATAGGACATGAGAAGGAGAGCAAACGTTTGATTGCTTGACTGGTGCTCTTCATCCTGACTGGATGACACTCTGCTCTAAATACTCAGAGTGGGACACATATATATTTTTTAATTAATGCTTCAAGCCTGCCTTTGCAATCTTAACGGGAGCTCCAGTTCAACCAGGAATTATGTTGCGTAAGTTGACACTGTCTAGACAGCAATCCCATCTAAACATCCTTTTTTTCTTTTTTATTTGATATTTGGGAAATCATGAGGTTTACTTTACTTTAATCATGAACTCAAAACTTTATTGCAAACGCAACAACACTCGCCCTCTGTGCCACCCGCATCAATAGGCTTTCCTGTCGCTATCAATTTAAGCTAACAGCGCCACACAACCAACATAATTGTCAGTAATAGTTTAAGAAAACAACATGCAACCCTGACTTTAAGCCCTAACACAATCCCAATGCTTGAATACATCTCGATCCAAACGTCAACATTGTTTATACCGCCATATGTTTAATGTGTTTTGTTTCTCTTAATGTCCCACATAAAGCTGGCATTATTCACGTTTAATGCATTAGCTTGTCGGAAGCCGTTCTCCAGTCACTGTTCAACGCCGTAAACGTCACTCAGGATGGAAACACCCAATGCTGAAAGTCTCCCCCCCCCCCCCCCCCCCCACCCACCATAGGGACCTTTCCCCCTCCTTTTTAGAAGATTAACTCTGGATTGAGAATGGTTTAGAAAGCGGCCTCAAGTGACAAGATTAATGTACCAAATAAACCAGTCATCCTCCACGTTGAAATATATGGTAGCAATTACAATAACTTCTGGTTCCCCAAAGGCAAATCCCCAAACTTTTTATTGTTTTTTTGATACTCATTTTCACCAAAGGACTACAATAAAGCATTATAGCATAAATACATGTGTGCGTGTGCAAGTGTGTGTGTGTGTGTGTGTGTGTGTGTGTGTGTGTGTGTGTGTGTGTGTGTGTGATTGTGTGCGTGTGTCTACATGTGTGTGTGTGTGTGTGTGTGTGTGTGCGTGTCTTCTCGGATTCCAATCCATTTCATTCCGCCATTTAAGAGAGAATGGCTGGGTTGTTTGAGTTGGCTGTTCTTTAGTGTAAAACTAGAGAGCTGATTCAAGATCTCACGGAGCAATCGCATTAAGAGGAGTGCTACGTCTTGGAAATATGTGCTATGAACGGACCGGGCTCGTCCTTCATTGAATCAAACCACTCTCATTTTAACCTTTGGTTTAGTACACTAAACTATCGCTGTTGATGCATCTATATCAATATAATATCAATTTCCTATTGAGCAAACTTCAAAGGACTGGGAGGTTTTCGGAGAAGGAAGTGAACATATTTTCTGGTGTTTTTATGAATGATTAATGCATTATGAGAAATATAGAAATGGCAGTAGAATTAATGGAAGGAAAATACAAAAACAGCTAGACTGTGGAATTGTGAGATGGTTCTTGTTTGTGTTCATAAGCAGTTATTAATTGGTGTACACCAGTTGGGGGAAAAGAATGAGTTGGAAGATAAATTAATTACGCTGCTAATATCCCCTTCAAGCATTTGTCTGCGTATTTGTTTCCTACCCACTGTAACAGCGACTCAAAAAGTAAGTATTAAAAACAAGTTTTTTTTCTTAATTTCTCTTTTTCCTTTGTTTTTTGGGGGTTCATGTCGACTGTGTTGACGCCTGCAAGTTTTAAGAAATGTCCTTGCTAAAGGTGACCGACCCCCCCTCCCACGCAAGCAGTACTCCGCAGCGAGGTTACTATGGTAACTATTTTTAGCGGGGCGCATCCAATGTGCAGTTGTGTAAGGGACAGTGAGCCAAGGGTCAGTTGTGACACAGGCTTGAATTCCCTCAATGATACAACTGACCCATTTATTCTTCTTCTTCTCGTTCTTCTTCTCGTTCTTCTTCTTCTTCTTCATCGTACATGATGTGCCAGAAAAAGAACTAGGACATATTTCATAAAAACATCCTCCCTCTCTCATTTTGTTTCACATTCCTTGACCGACATGAAGGTCTCATACTGTCAAAAAACAACAGTTAAATACACAAAAAAAATAACCACTAAGTTAACTACACAGTTTCCTTTATCCACTGCGACATACAGTGTTCTTTTTTTAAGATTCATGCCATTCATGAGCAATTAGGAGTTAAGGTCATCTGCCTTTGGGCAATGGGGTTCAAACCCAGAACCTTTACTTATTCCAGTCCAACACCCTCACCACTACACCACTCTCGTCCACACCCTATACCGACTCAGCCTGTCTGTTTGATTCATACGAGTCAAACAAAGCTCCTCCGATTAAAAGCGTTCAAATAAAGTTAAAGCGAATATCAAAAGTGCCACACAATCTCCGGGAGATCCCTGTTGCGTGCTTGGAAACCCCCCCTGTCGTGTATACACAGGGGGATTTTTCATTTCCTGCCAAACGTACCTTCACCAGCACCACTCATGAATGTTGATGAAGACATTCGTTCATAATCTTTAAAGGCTATTAACATCCTCCTTATCTCCCCTCTCCTATCTCCTCGCACCAGCCTCGCAGGAGCTATGAATTGTGCTCGCCTTTTCCCTCTCTCTTTTTTTTTTTTCCCTCATCTCCGAAACCTGAGACCAATTTATTAAGTCCATGGCGATGGCTTCTCATGGCCGGCCCAGTTAGGAAAGAAGCGGGATTTAATGTCTTTGACATTTGCGGTGGCGAATTGCACAACTGCCATGTTAGGCAAAATTATATTATATTATAGTATTGTGGGTCGTCAAACAGCAAGCATCATTTGTGGATACTGCAGCGTCGGGGGGGGGGGGGGGGGGAACGGAAGGGGGGGGGGGGGGGGGGTTCGTCATAATAAGGTAAGATAGGTTGTTTCACGCAACTCAGCTCGGCGTTGTGGCCTTTTTTCGGACGGTAGATCAATAGGACGTTTTCTGGCTCTTAATTAAGAGGAGACTTTACATGTCGGTTGGCCTTTTTAACTGCCTCGCCTTCATTTTTTTTTTATGTTCTTCCTTTGCCCTTTTTACGCTCAGGAGAACCTGTGGTGAGAAGCCCCTCCATCAATCACGGCCTCATAACGACCGTTTAAGGACACGGAACTCACTGAGCACCGTCTTAATTGGGTTTGGTTATTATTCTAGATTCAACAATGCCCCCAGATTATAATGTGGGTGCCTAAGAAAGAAAAAGTAGCCGCATTCGGCAACCCATCAAACCACGAAAATGTACACTCCACTGACGCCGGCCTGACAGAGAACCCTTTTTTTAAGATAGCTAGCTTAGCATGCTAGCTAGCTTAGCTTGCCCGCTCAAGGGTGTAAATAGAGTAACATTGCACGCATCAACAAAGTAGACATAAACAAAAACAAAAGTTTTGATAGGCCTATACTTATTTTTTGTTCCGGTTTTCGACAAATGCTCAAAGGGGATATTAGCAGTGTAATAAATGTATCTTCTAACTCTTTCATTCCCTTCTTGTGGGGGTAAACTCTTTTTCTCCTGCTCGAAGCTGGGAAAAAAGTCATGCCGGCGTGGTTGGAAAATAACCAGAACGAGTGAGCTAAACTAGCTAGCTCGCTATCCCCCCATGACCTGATCCCGTCTCGATTCCGTGAGAGATTTGTCATGTGCCTAATTTAGATGTCCCATGTTCTGGCTTTCCCATGGGGGAGAGCGTAATTGAATTGCACTATGTCAACCCCCCCCCCCAACTCCTAGCTCACCGTCAACCTCCCAGGAACAGACTAACGTTAATTATCTCCCATTGCAATATGGCCTAGTTTTCTAATTACTGGTCCTGCCAAATAGACAGCGATGAGCCGCGATGAAGCCTCTCGCTAACCAGGCTGGCAGTTTGTTACTTACGTTACTTAGCGTGTTGCAAAACGTGAATGTGAAATATGCGTTTTGACGCTGCGGGGTTGCACCTTATTTTGCACAGGGACATCGTGTTGTGTGTGCGTAGGGTGAGGTGGGGTGGTTAGATTACCTCTGGCCTCTTCTCACGCTAGCTCTGTTTGATTGGATGAAAGCGTGGCAGTTATTCGGTTAATTACAACCTCTAATGCGATGGGTTTATTATCTGCGTTAAAACGATGCTGCTAATTCAAATGTTAACTATGCATGTAAAAATACTGTGGATCAGCTGTTTGGACGGCTAAAACGTCTACCAAGTTGAAAAGATGCATCAATGCAGTTGTAAGAATTGCAGTGAATTACTTTACATTTACATTGATTCACCAGACGCTTTTATTCAAAGCGACTTACATTAACTACATTTGTCAGAAGAAGGAAACCACAATGTATCACTTTCGGACTGGCAAGGATGTTCATAAAACCTAGTGCCAAGCACTAACAATCGCTAGGTTAACCCATTCCCTGTATACAGGAAAGATAGCTATGATAAGATATGCTACACAATGCTAAGTACTATTTGTGAGTGCAAACCTATTCAAATCCATAAAGAGAAAGAAATGCAGTCTAACAGTTTAGTGATACTTTAATAATAACGTTTACAGTAAACATTCCGACTTTTTGGTACCGCCATCCAATTTCTCGTTGGGGTGATCTCGGGGGACTGAAGTTTGACGGTTGATATAAACCCTACTGTATTTATCGCGCTCTAAAACCTAGCCTTATACAAACTTTGCTTTTTTATGACCAGCCCTAGGCCAAATGAGGACACCTTTTATGGTTTCAATTAGTATGCCATTCCAGTGCTATGCTAAAATTAACAATTAAGCAATTAAGAAGCCTGGCGCTCAAATTGACTAAAGGTTAGCCTCTAAACAGCCCAACCGCCAAAAATAGCTCTGAGCTGGCTAGGACTTCATGAAAAACTGGAGCTCCATGTAATAGTTAATAAGACATGTCCCAAAGCAACTCAGCTTTGTATGATGGCGAGGGCCGGGGTATATTCAGTTAACCCCTCACCCCGGATTAAACAGAGTGCTTCTCCCAGAAGCCTTGAACTAGATCATGCCGGAAGCTAACCTCGAACGAAACAGACTCCTCTGACAATCCTCCCCATTCTGGGAATTTATTCTGTGCAAACATCGTTATTTATATATATATATATATATACACTTATTTCAGAACACAAGAGGGGGATGAAATTTCGGGAGATTGATGCGAGGCTAAGATGGAATAGCATTCACTGAGATGTTATTTATTTAAATATGTCCCCCCCCTGAGGTAGACTCTGTTTCTCCAACCGTCTCGACAGGTGACAGCCGTTTCTTTCATATTGGCCTTTTGCTTTGGTTGCCGTCTTCGTTTCTTTCCCTTTTTTTTTCTCCAGGCCGTGTTCTCGGTGCGCCGCAGCCTAGCTTCCGATGGTCTCCTTTAGGCGGGGTGTTTTAAAAATGTACAAAAGAATAATGGTTGTCTCTTTTGGACAGAGTCTTGGTACTGCCTTCATCCAAATGACTCATTCGTACGGCTCGCACTTTGCCTAGGAACACGCGTGCACAGGGGGCTGTATGGAAACCCGCAGATGTAAAACCAATCATTGTGCTCCACACGGGACATGTATGTGCATATGCTTACTATCGTAAACTGTAGCCATGGCTATGAAAGGCTGATGTATTCATTTCATTTTCATCTGACACTGATCCAGTCGTGGAGTGGTGTCTGCTGTCCCCATGGGCTTAAGGAACTCATATTACATGCATTCACAGATACATAGATCAGATACACACATACATAGATCAAGCATGGATGCATACGTAGATATATAGATGTATCCACAGGAGATCATCAATGTGAATGCCTGCCTACTCGTATGCGGTTCACAGAGACACACAAACACACACAGACACACACGCACATGGGTCAAGAAGGTTAACCGAGAGAACCAAGTCCCGGCCAATTCAACAAGTGCTTTATTAAATTGATTCTTTATGACGAAAGCGTTGACCTGCTGTGTGTGTGTGTGTGTGTGTGTGTGTGTGTGTGTGTGTGTGTGTGTGTGTGTGTGTGTGTGTGTGTGTGTGTGTGTGTGTGTGTGTGTGTGTGTGTGTGTGTGTGTGCTTGCGAGCGTGTCTGTGTGTGTGTGTTGGCTTGTCTTTGGGTTCGCTTTAGTGTGTCTATGTGTATGTTCCCGTGTGTGTGTGTGTGTGTGTGTGTGTGTGTGCTTGCGTCAGAGTCACCAGTGCACATCAAGTGCTACAGAGATGACGCTGTGTGTGCTGTTGGTAATTACTCACAAGCCAGTGTTACATAACCCACTCTGCTCCTCTGAGAATAGCGTATTCAATCTCTGGAACCCACACTCATTTTGTCCTTTTGTTGTTTTCTTACTTGTTTGTGATATTCCCACACATATTCCTATACACACACACACACACACACGCACACACGCACACGCACACACACGCATACACACACACACACACACACACACACACACACACACACAGACACAACACACAGACACGCATTGTCTCCCACACACATTCACAGATATTCAAACGTACACACGCATTTGGACGCACAAACATGGACACACATACCAAACACGTGTAGACACACACAGAGACATATCATCACGCACTCTCATAATCTCCCACACACATATTCATACACTTACATATACACACATGAGTGTACAAACATACAAACACACGTACAAACGCAGTCAGTCTCCCATCATTTTGTATACACAGATATACACAGATGTGTGCATATGCGCACACACACACAAACACACACACACACGCACGCACGCACGCACGCACGCACACACACACACAGAGAAACACCCATTCTATCTTATCTCTCACACACTCAAATACCCATCTATCATAGTCATCCATCTTCCCATATCCAGCCTCTTTAGCACTCGATCGGGTGTTTGAGAGGAAACCACTCATTTGGGGTCCTTGGCAAACACAGCCCCCATGAAGAGGTCCTCATAAACACCATAAAAGTGTGTGTCTCCGTTTGCTTAACATATCTATCTATACACACTCTATTTGGGCCATCAGACACCCTGTTCTCTATTTATGGCTGGAATCTGCATTACATTTCAACGATCTCTGACATCTTTATCGTGTTCAAAAAATTCACATCTATGACAAAGGAAGAGGTCTTTCTCTACACGGTCGGGACGTAAAAAGTGTTGTCAACCAACAATTTATGCTAAGAAGTGTTGACAGTTCCCAGGGAAGAACGTGTTTGAGGAGTAAGCACTGCGTTCAATTGAGATCATTGTCAGGCACTAGCAATCGTCATCATATTAGGATTTCGTTCTTTAGAGTCGACGAGAAATAGTTTTTCTATTTTTCAATAATATAAAAACCTGTTCAATATAGTGCAGGGGGAAACTGCAATTCCAAGCGACAAGGTGGTGATTGTTTTGAACGCTCACAAAGAACATGTAAAACTTTGCGTTGCCATTTGATCCGCGGTTCGTGTATCTAGGTTGCACTGCCACAGGCTTTTACTGAGCTGATCTCAGGAACTCTTTCTTCTTCCATCGGGCAACCTTCTATCCGTTAATTAAAATGCTGAATGTTCGCACTTTGAGAGGCAAATATTTTGTTGACTGACCTTTTCATAAATCGCTATAATGCAGGCGGGAAGGGAGTTCCCTGGTTTGATGAATTGATGATCTGCTAGAATGGCTGACTGGATGAGGGTTTAATAAACGCAGTGTGCGAGGCAGACAGCAAATAATTGTTTCTTTTTTCTTTTGGAACTGGGTGGTTGTTTGTGCTTCGGAAATATTGGACTATTGTGTTTACCGTCTTTTGAGTGGTTTCTTAATCAGACGCATTCAGTCCGTTAGTAAAAAAAAACGGTTTGTGTCAAAGGGATGGGCGTACGAATCAAAGGATAAGAAACTGACGCGATCTGTTGACGGTTTTACTGCTTAGTGTGGAGACATTCATGGAATGTCACAGCTTGGGCATGCCTTCTTTTTTTTCTCCAATTCGGTTACATAACTGAGTATTTATATCGTCGACACCACACAAGATGACATGCCTTGCGAGTCGTTTTGGTTGTATTTTTCATCAGATTCTTGCAGCTGCGGGAAAAGGCTGCAATATTTAAACTTTTCTTAAATGCAGCAGTTAGCACAGCAAGCCAAAACTGCGGCCCGTTCTCCATTTTGAGATGTCTTTGTGTGTCTCTTTCTTTCTGTTCCCTCTCCTGATTAATCATTCACACCCTATTGAGTGCTGCTATTGAAAAAAACGTGACAAAATGGCCTTAGACAAATAAAAATAATGATAATCAACCAGATATTAGTGTACCACACTTTAAAAAAAAAAAGCCCTAAAGAGAGCTTTATTGACACACATCGGCTTGGTCCAGAATTGTCAAAAGCTCAACTCAGCCAAGAGACTTAATTGCAATGCTCTTTTGTGAATCTCTGTCAACACAATCTTTGTGTTCATCTGGATTAAAAGAGTCTCCAGCTGGTCTAATAATGCCAGTGATACTTTTGGAGTGTATTTGAATGAATATGTCCACACATGTAGATGAAATTGTTGGAATGGCGCTGAAAATCCATGACCTTATTGGTATTAACATTTGAAAAATGACAGTTGGTTCCCAGTGAATGATCGGATGAAGTGAACTCAAAAGATAACAGCGCAATATATTGTGTTGCTTTGGTCTTTTTTTTGTTTGTGGTTCACACGTCTCTTTGTCGCGTTTAACTCTCAAATTGATGAAAAACTAATATCATACTTTGTGGAATTGTTTTTTCGGGTAAGGTATGCTCGGAGGGTGCTAAATATTCAACACCTGGTTAATTCAGAGACACTGTTGTTCTGGAGGTGGTTCATGAGTCTTCTCTCGAACACAGGTTTAAGCTCAGTTTACATCAGAAGCGGGCGGAATGGTAAATAAGCCACGCCTATGGGTTTAATCTAACCATTGTGGTAACCCGGCACGGTGAGCGAACCACCACCTCCCGAAACAGGACACAACTTTGATGGGCAAAAGCCAAAAAGACAAGTTTATTCCAAAATCAAACAAAGTCTAATGAATAAAAAAAATAATGCAACAACGAAAAAACCTGGGAGGAATCGACGGTCCTATCCCCCGTGGGTGGAATCCCGTCAACCACGAGGACCGGTCTCTCCGTACAGGAGCTCCAGGGCTGGGAGAGCCCCGAATGAGTGGAGAAGCAGGCTATTGAAGCCCTGCCTCTCCACCTGTTCCACAGGTGCTCTGCATGTCCTTAATTGGCCCGGGCCGGATTGCCACAGCAGGTAAACCTTTGGTCTGTCTTGGCTTGGGAGACAAATGGCAAAGAGGCCATTTTAATCATTTAAATCAAAAACGCCTGATTGAAAACAAGTTAGGGTAATTTCCACCAAAGATAAAAGCACAAATTTGGATCGACGGGGGCTCATGTCGTCCTCCTCATCTGACGCTCAGGCGAAACGATGTAGGTCAGCATTAACCAACGAGTGCGTAACGGAGATCTGATGTCCTGTTAACTCGCCTGTGCATGCAGACTTCCTGCTGTGTCTTCGACAGCCTCGCTGCGAGACGTCAACCCAAACACAAACAAACTTTACCCGTCAGAACTACGGAGCGCGCGCCGAAAAAGAAACTAGTCGGACGAGACACGCGGGGCGGAATCCGCTCGCTGTGATCTGCGCAGCGATTGCGTAACAACACGCGCACACAAAAAGTAGATTTGTTGCGTCCTGCGATCTCGATCGTGATCAACCACCGCTGCAGTGGAATTGGAGTAAGGCTTTAAACCAAAGAGATGTACAGTACACAAAGAGACAAGAGGCTTCAGATGTGGGTGGGTTGTGGGTTGGTGGTGGTGGTGGTGTGGTGGTAGGGTTGGGGGTTTATCCTTGCTCAAGGATGCCTGCATGGTTTTGCCAGAGGATATTTTCCACAGGAGGGTTACACAGTAGCAGGCAGTTAGCAGCGTCTCCCATTGATGGGAAGTGGTGTATGCTTTATTCCGAAAGAGGCTTACAGTTAATTTAGATATGTCTTAAAAGAAACAGTTAGGATGGTTAAGGTTATAATATTATTATTAATAAGAATTATATAATTTGTTAACAGTCATAAAATCGACAGGTTTAAACAAACAAATAGCTTAAACAAATCTGGTGCATTTGAAACAAATACAGTGTAGGAAAGGAGAAGAAAAAGTATAAATATATATATTTAAAGGAAATATAAGAGAGTTCGAAGGACATTTAAACTCAAATGTGAATAAGGGTAGACTCTCTGTTAAAAGTGTCTTTTAAGAAGGCACAATAAGCCGATCATTGGCTCAGTATGCTAGCTCAACGATGCTATCATGTTGGACTTCATAAGCGGGGGGAAATCAAACAAGTGCCATCTGTCTGGGACTCACATCCACACTACAACACTACGATATACGATACATTATACTGTTGAATTCATGGCAAACACGTTATGTAAGTGAAATGGGGTTATATTCTCCTTTGGTACATTCATGCCGTTCATACATAAATCATGTACAAAATATACATTCACATTTAGGGCGTCTAGCAGACGCTTTTATCCAAAGCAACTACAGCTCTCTCTCTCTCTCTCTCTCTCTCTCTCTCTCTCTCTCTCTCTCTCTCTCTCTCTCTCTCTCTCTCTCTCTCTCTCTCTATATATATATATATATATATATATATATATATATATATACATACATATATATACACGCAACATTCAATAAATGCATTTGTCAGAAGAATGACGCGAATCAGATGAATAGAATGCATGCTATGTTAGCTACTGTATCTCAATTTAACAGAACAGTGTTCCTCCTCTGACAAAGTTAATTTGTCAGAAGAAAATGCAGATCTTTATATATTTATAAATATATAAAGTACTTGATCTTGAATACATCACACACAGCATCAGATTAACTGTATGCATGCTCTATATGCTACTGTGTTAACATCTATACTGAACAGATCTGGCATACATCACACACATTAGCCGATGAACTCATATGCATCCTCTGTGCTACCATGTCTGAACTTAGCTCAACAGTGTCATCCCTTCCCTCTTCGTTACCTCCAGCGAGGGTACGCTGAACGTCTGTGAGGGCCGTGTCTTCATTAGGCCGCGGGGCGCGTCGCCGGGCAGATTGCTCCGGGGCGGTGGTAGCCGGGGCGGTCTCTCCTGTCATTCACACAGAAGCCCGCGCGCCGCTTATAGGCACCGCGCCGAAGTGATAATTGTATGAAGGCCGCTTCTCCTGTCATTCGTTAAGTTTGCAGCTGAGGACGGACGGAGTCTGTCTACTCCCACACATGGTGTGTGTGTGTGTGTGTCTGTGTGTGTGTGTGTGCGCTTGTGTTTGTAGGTGTGCGTGAAGGGGTGTGTATGTGCCCTTGTATGTGCATGTATGTGTGTGAGTGAGTGTTTGTGCTTGTTTGCGGGTGTGTGTGTGTCATCAGTGTGTGTGCGCGTGTGGGAGTCTGTCAACTCCCACACGTATGTGTGTGTGTCTATGTGTGGGTGTGCATGCGCTTGTATGTGTGTGTTTTTGCCTGTGCGGGTGTGTGTGTGTGTGTCATTAGGGTGTGTGCGATCGTGTGTGTGCGCTTGTTTGTGTGTGCGTGTGTTTGCGTGAGTGTGTCACCTTGGGATGTGTGTGTCCGCTTGTGCGAGCCACTCGGTCAATGTTGCGTCACCATTCAATTTATTATCTTGTGTATACTTTGTTCCTTCTTCTTTGCTTCTTTTCCTTCGCTGCTTTCCCTCCTTCCATCGTTAATTCCTTTGTTTTGTCACCTCTCTCTGTCTCTCTTACACCTCTCTTCATCGATTCTTTCCTCCCTCCTTTTGTTTAGTTTTCTTCTTTTTTCGTGCCTTCCTTTCAGCACCTCACCCTACCATTATTCCTCTTTTCATAATTGGTAATTCCTTCGTTCCTTCATCTATTCCTTACTTTCTCGTCCTCCTTCTGCCTTTTAGTATTCCTCTCCTTCCTACTTCCTTTCCTTGTTTCTTCCCTTCCTTCCAGTTGTCCTTTCCTTATTCCTTCCTTCCTCCCTTCTCCTCCTCTTTCCTCCATCCAGTTTCCTCTTCCTTTATCCCTCCTTCCTTCCTTCCCTCTTCCTTCCTGTTTTCTTTTTCTCCTCCTCCTCCTCTTTCCTTCCTTCCGTTTCACCATAAGCACGCACGCATGTGGAGAGACGCTCTCTGTACCACATGGTAACTGCCACTCGTGCGGTTCACCACAACCACACTCCCCACACACACACACGGACACACACACACACACACACATACACACACACACACACACACACACACACACACACGGACACACACACACACACGCGCGCGTGTGGAGAGACCCTCTCCGTACTACATTGTAACTGCCTTTTCATTCCTTGTTGTATCCGAACAAACAGATTTTTACCGCTTCCCTCAGCTCGTCTTTCAGGTGAATTTATTGGACAGCAACAAAAGGTTTCAATTGAAAGCGCCATTACGAGCGAGAGAAGCAGAGCTGTCTGGGCAATATCAATCATGGCCTTCGCCGGCCGCTCAACTGTGTGCTTTTAAACATCATCAAAGTTCCCCCGGCGGGATCTCTGTCTCTCTCTCTCTCTCTCTCTCTCTCTGTCTCTCTCTCTCTCTCTCTCTCTCTCTCTCTCTCTCTGTCTCTGTCTCTGTCTCTGTCTCTCTGTCTCTCTCTGTCTCTCTCTGTCTCTCTGTCTCATCTCTCTCTTTCTCTTTCTTTTTTTTCTCGCTCACTCCCCCCCTTCAGAAGTTGGGAAGTTAAGAGTGTGTTTTTACATGTGTGTGTGTATGCGTGTGATAATATTTGTGGGTGTGCTTTTGTTAGTGTGTGTCTTTATATGTGTGTGTGTGTGTGTGTGTGTGTGTGTGTGTGTGATAATATTTTTGGGTGTGTTTGATAGTGTTGGTGACTTGTGTGTGTGTGTGTGTGTGTGTGTGTGTGTGTGTGTGTGTGTGTGTGTGTGTGTGTGTGCATGTGTGTGTGTTAATATTTGTATGTGTGTGTTTATATTTGTGTGTGTGTGTGAGTGTTTATATTTGTGTGTGTGTGTTGAAGTTGTTTGGGAAATATGTGTGTTGATTCGAGTGTTAATATGTGTGCCTTGGGTTTATTTGTGTTTGAGAATTAAAAAGATGAAAAAAGGAAAAGTTTTATGCAGTAAAATGTCGATAACAATGGCGGTTAAAAAGTACGATTGATCTACATTCACAGGTATAAATACAAGTATGACTTTAGATTCACTACATAAAATGAAGATGGTTAATTGTCATTGGTTTGAGTAGTTCTTTAGTAGTTCTTTGATACAATTTTCAATTCAATTTTTTGTATAGCCCTTAATAACCATTACAGTCTGAAAGGGCTTAACAGACAAAATATTTATGATCTATTTATTCAAGTTAGGGATGCAAACAATTAATCGATTATCGATTAATTGTCGATAAGAGATTACTCGATTAAAATAAATTACTTGCAATTAATCGCGTTTTTAACCCGTAATTCCCCACCCGTCCACGTGAGGGTGCGCTTGACGCCAGACGTACTTGACGCACACGCGGGAACACAAGCGGGAACACAAGCGAAGCAGCACAAGACAAACGAAAAGCGGGACACTGACACGATGAAGATGGCAAAACGGAGTGCAGTATGGAGCCACTTTAAGTTGGTTAATGACGACAAAGACGCCAAATGCACAATATGTGGAAGTATTTTAAAGTACAACAACTAAACGACATCGTTGAATTACCACCTAAATGTGTCACATTCAAATGTGTCGCTGCTCCTTTACTTAGAAAGGAGTCAGCTGAGGTGGTTCGGGCATCTGGCAAGGATGCCCACTGGGCGCCTCCCTTGGGAGGTGTTTCAGGCACGTCCAGTGGGGAGGAGACCTCGGGGAAGACCCAGGACTAGTTGGAGAGATTATATCTCAACACTGGCCTGGGAACGCCTCGGGATCCCCCCGTCAGAGCTGGTCAATGTGGCCCGGGAAAGGGAAGTCTGGGGCCCCCTGCTTGAGCTGCTCCCCCCGCGACCCGACCCCGGATAAGCGGATGACGATGAGATGAGATGAGATGTGTCACATTCAGAAGGAAATTCAGCTTCTCAGAAGAATTGCCGCTTATCAATTAATCGATCATCGATCGATAAGATGAAACAACTATCGATTAATGAATTACTCGATAATTTGCATCCCTAATTCAAGTAAGTCTATATTTCCAGATCAAACTATATTTACAGTAATAACACACTGTGGTTAATGGTGTGTGTTTATGTGTGTCTGTAAACATTATGTGTCCGCGTGTGTGTGTGTGTGTGTTGTTTACAATATGGACTAAAGTGCTTATTTGCCAAGTCCATAAGTCAATGGCTGTTTTCTTTCACACTAAACCATGAATGAGAGGTTGGTTTAGGTATACAGATAAATAGCAGGAATGGAGACAATGTTGCGATGTTGTGTGCGTTTCCACGTGTTTCAGAAATATATTGAGTTGGTTAGAGAGAGAGAGAGAGAGAGAGAGAGAGAGAGAGAGAGAGACGTCTGACTGGAGAGAGAGAGAGTGGAAGAAAGACGTCTGACTGGAGAGAGTGGAAGAAAGACGTCTGACTGGAGAGAGTGGAAGAAAGACGTCTGACTGGAGAGAGAGAGAGCGAGAGGTCGACTTTTGAATAGAGAGAGAGAGACGATGATGACTGTGTATCGCATGCAAATGTTTGCCTTTCCTAGTTTCCAACGCCTGTGCTCAAAAGTAAAAAGCAAAACACAAAAAACACTGAGTTCACGTGGCTCTGTGCACGAGGGGCGGGGTAGCTTCAGCTCGCTACTCCGTTAGCACGCAGCTCAGTACCCCCAGGAACAACTTTCGTTTCACGTTGTGTTTTTTGGTGTCACTTTGTTTTTTTTTATGTAGGACACGGTGGCTGCTTGATGTGAGACTCGGGTGGGGGCGGGCGGACGGGCGGGGTCGGCGCCGCAATGCTTTTAAGATGCCGCCGCTCTCGTTTGTTCCTTAACACGGTGCCAAGGCCGCTGTGCGGTGATAAGACGCTGCCAAACAGAATGATACCAGCAAACTTTTCTTTAGAGGGGGGGAGCTGCAAAAATGCTAGCCTAAAAAATGCTAGCTTTCAGGCTAGCCCCTTCAGTGCCCATGTTAGAATCCCTCCTAAAAACTCATTACTATTCTCTTTCGTTTTATTCCATATGAGTTGTATTTTTGTCTAGTGGGTTCCTTTTTGTGCTTTTAATTGTTTTTATTTTATTTGTTCGTTTCATAAATAGATAGTTGAACTGTAGAGCATTTTGGTCAACTGTTAACGGTTATAAAGGGCTCTGTAATAAACTTGAACTTGGACTTGAGCTTTCTAGCTAGCTTTCCACCAAGTGCAGGTTTGTTTCAGCAGCTAGCCTGAAAGAAAATACAGAAGATATTCCAGCTAACTATCTTCAACCAAGTGCTATGGCGCTGTGATAAGACGACGACAAACAGAATGAAATAAACAATCTGTTTTTGTTTGGGGCGAGCTGCAACTATGCTAGGTTTCTAGCTAGCTCTCACCCAAGCACGGGTTTGTTTCAGCGACCTAGACAGTCGATAGTCGATAATCCAGGGCCTCGTTTCCCAATAACGATGGATCTTCGCTCGTACGATCATTCTCACGATGGATCTTGCGAACCATCGTGAATTTCTTTGGAGCGTTTCCCGAAATTCCTCTTAACATGAACGCGCGTTCACTGCACTCACGACGTTCGTAGGATTGTACCTGTCTACTGACACGGTGCTGAAATGGGTTCCGTACTGAGGGAGACGCAGGAATGTCGCAGGAAAATGGGGTTAAAAAGTGTTAAAATGTCTCCCCATCAAGGCCAACAGCAGAGTTGCCTACGAAAACAATAGGCTGCAATAATTTGAATGCCAAAGTTATTAAAACACAAGTGATTAGGCCTAGTCCGATGTATGTATCGGTCCTAATCCTGAATGCACTGCGCTTACATTTTTTCACAGCATTTTCCCCTCTTCCATATTACAAAAACAAAAATAGCTTGCGTGACATCTAGGTGCTGATTTCTGAAACATGCTTTGCGCAGCAAAGAGAGCTGACGTTATCTGATTCTGCATAAGGTTTCAGTGATTGGCGTGCACTCTCTAGTCTAGAATTTTTGTAGACATTAAAAATGCAACGTTCCATTCATTCATTATCATTCAAATGCAGAGGCTAGGCATTGACACACGGCTATTGCTGACCCGATTAGGAGAGTTTGGTCTAGATCTTGCCCATATTGTTGGGCAGGATGATGTAGGCTATAGGTTTTTTTACGCTGCCAAGCTGGTTTGGTCGCAGCTTGGCACGCCCAACGATTTCACCTTCTTATCTCAAGTTTCCTGCGTAAACCCGGTCGTCACGGCACAGGCTTTCTTGTTTCACTGGAGAAGGCGGGGCTGCGCACTTCTCTTTAGAATAATTTGTATTATCGCATACTACCGAATGTTTTAATTTTTTTATGAATGAAGACACCCGCATGCAATAATGAGTTCACGTCTGAGTGTAGACTACAAACACGATTAACTATGGTCAGGGATGTTTGTTGCTGTCTAGAAACGGTCCAATAAATGGTGAACTTCATCACAGCCTCACTAAAGCGCCTACAGTGCTTAATGCAAACAATCGCAACAAAAAACGCCTGCAGAAATTATCCGACACCCGCTAGTCACAGGATGATTCATGTCTACAGTAGCCCATGTCTTCTTTCATTGATCAATATGAGGACATTTTAACCTCGATGGTTGAATTAAAATCAGAGGGAGACAGCAACTGCAGCTCGAAAGCGACCTCCCACACAGGAGAAATGGAATCATTTGATTTTATTATATGCCTTGTAACGTGGCGATTGATCGGTACATTTTGGCTGGGCATGTATTTTTGGAATTTTAAATTGCTGCAATATATTATGTTATTGTCGACTTCTAACATGTCTCTATCTTTGCTGTTTAAATCTAACAGTAGTCTATGAGTAATATATCGGCGGTAACCACTGTTTTTGGTTGCAAATTTGTGCCAGCTGGGCGATCCGTGGTATTGGATGTGTTAATAAAACACATCCAATACACGGAATGTCCGCTTGTGACGCCACTGAGGCTATAGTAGGCTAACGATGCTCTTAGCATCCTACGAGTACCCCTGGAGTCCTCGTTAGCTACGAGCATTTTCACGACGTTCGTTACCAACGATTCTTTCGGGAAACTGTGTGAAAACTGGACGATGCTCGTACGACGCACTTCACGATCCACTTAGGCCAACGATGCTTTCGGGAAACGGGGCCCGGGTCACTATCTGAAACACAAACACAGATGGTTGCGTTTCCGACCGCTCAAGTTGCTTGAAGGGCTATTTCTACTAGAAGAGCATGAACGCAGAACAACATTGTTCCGGTGGACTCAGTCGGAGCAAAGCACGATTGATTTAGCTAGTCTTAGCTCAAGCCTTAACACAGAGTTGTTTCCGCTAGCTGAAACCGAAACACAGTTTGCATTTTTTAATCAGCTTGCTCGCTTTTCCTCTACTGGATCCTTTCTTCAATTGTTAATACCCTCATTTCTTCACCTCTTTCCCTCTCCCTTCCAACTCCCATCAATTTCCCTCCTTTATTTCCTCCACATTTTTTCCTTCCTTCCTTTTATCTTCTCTTTCTTCAGCTAGGGTGCTAAAAACCATGTCAGAGTAAAAAGGACAGGCCAGAGGAGAATGAAGTGAGGGGCCAGGAGGGGTCAAGGTTAAAGAGGATGGATGAAGAGCTTAGGAATCAAAAACAAGAAAGGAGCAGAATCAAGGGGCAGGGTTGGAGAAGTCAGGATGTTCTCGGGCCAGTGGATCGAAAAGAGGCGAGATGGCAGGAGAGTTGGATTGGAGAGCAAGGAGATGGGAAAGGGGGTAGAACCAGGAATCATAGATTAAAGTGAACGGGAGGAGAACAGATCAAGAGAGTATGAGGATCAAAGGATCACAGCACACATACGTGTAACGGAGTCAACATGTGTCGCTTCGAGAGAGAGCGATATATACTACTGTTCAAAGGTTTGGGGTCACAGAGATGTAGAAATGAATAAAAAATACAGTCTAGACATTGTTAATGTGGTACATGACTAGCCTGTGTAGCCCCGCCATTTCTTCCAACAAATTGAGTTTGCCCTGCACAAGGGTCTGGAGAAGAGCAACACGTTTCTTTTGTGCTTCTGATACGTTTTTGCGGTATCCAATCACCGAGCTGGCTTTTCCCCTTGGCGCGCTATTGGCTGGTTTAACGCAATGACGACAGGGAAGCAACGGCAAGCAGCCAATCATGTACAGAGTCAGTTGAACTAGGCCCGTTGATCACGCCTCTTGTGCTGAAGAAAATTAAAGCAGCTTTTCCAGACCAACGTGCAGTCTACGATTGGCTTGGTATGTAATAGCCATGCTATTATATGACTATTCTAGCTGGAAACTGCCGATTTTTTATGGTATGTACTAGGGATCGACCGATACCGATTTTTTAGGGCCGATACGATACCGATATTTTTTCATCAGCCTTAGCCGATACGCCGATACGCCGATACCGATTTTCTTGAGCCGATTTTTTTATTTTTATTATTATTATTTTTTTTAAAGGAACATTTATTGAACTTCAATATAAAAAACGATATTTAACAAATAGTAAAAACAGGTGAAGTAGAATAAGTAAGAACAAGTAGATGAACAATATTTAACAAATATTATAAACAGGTGAGGTAGAACAAGTAAAAAATAAAATAAAATAAAAAAAATCGGCGAAAATCAGCCGCGTATCGGCCGATACGATACACGTAAAAACCGCGAATATCGGCCGATAATATCGGCCGACCGATATATCGGTCGATCCCTAGTATGTACAGAGCAGTGGCGTCACTAGGCTGTTTCATTCGGCGCGAAAGCCCCGGATATTATTTAATTAGCCCTGATCTATTTCTTTTTTTTACTTGCTTTACACTAGAACAAACATGGGGATTCCAGGGGCATCTGTCTAGATGCTCCTTCTGGCAAGAGAATAAACGGTTTAAAAATATAACCAGACTGTTTACCACCTTAAGTCAATTAACCTATCCCCAGTCATATGTATATATATATATATATATATATATATATATATATATATATATATATATATATATATATATATATATATATATATATATATATATATATATCCATGTACATTTATGGTCTGTCTCACTTGCATTCATTTTACTCAGCAGCAGAGCAGTCAGGTAGCTATTTAAAGCTATAATAAACTGCGCATTTTGTTTATTTAGGTAAAGCATTATGAAAAATCTGCATGCGCAATAAAGCATGAACAAAAAAATGCCGTTTTCCCTTTCCCTCTGGGCTTAGCCCCGGATATCTTTCAGAACCCTAGAAACGCCCCTGGTACAGAGGTCCATTTCCAGCAACCATCACCCCTGTATTCTAATGGTATATTGTTTAATCGTGTTGAACGGCAAATTGATGATGAGAAAACGCTTGTGCAATTATGTTAGCACAGCTGAAAACTGTTGAATGAAAGTGTGAGTTTCCATGGAAAACATGAAATCGTCTGGGGGATCCCAAACTTTTGAACAGTAGTGTTTATCAATATTCCCCATCATGCACCGGAAACGCCTTGCATGTAATCTTGTTATAACGCAAATCCTTACTGCAGCCCAAGTCAGGGCAGCGTTTGTGTTATACTTGTTCTTTCTTATTTTCTCCGGCTTTCTTTCTGTATTTATTTGTTATTTTATTTATGACGCTTTGCAAAAGCTATCCCTGTGAAAATTACTGTGCGCTTCATCACAACCTGTCAAAACAAAGAGGCATTATTCTGTACAACTGACTAAGCATTTATTTTTTTGGGGGTTGGGATGGTAGGTTGGTGTAAGGAATGGTAGTTGTGAGTGTTATTGTGTGTAATATCCATATACACGTTTACATTCGATGAGATAAGCAAGAGGAATAGCCTACGTATATTTTTGCAATTTAGTGAAGAATACAGGCGTGTTTGTAGGCTGTGTTTATGTGTGTGTGTGTGTGTGTGTGTGTGTGTGTGTGTGTGTGTGTGTGTGTGTGTGTGTGTGTGTGTGTGTGTGTGTGTGTGTGTGTGTGTGTGTGTGTGTGTGCTTAAGTGTTTGTTTGTGTGTGTGTGTGTGCTTAAGTGTTTGTTTGTGTGTGTGTGTGTGTGTGTGTGTGTGTGTGAGAATGCAGTGGACCCTTTCATTTCTATTCCCTCTTTGAGGGAAATCAACGCTAATCAGCAGCAACACCTGAAGTGTCAACAATGGGCCAACATTGACCCGGCTTAAGAAAATGAATGAAAGAGTTTTAGTAGCAGTAATCATTGTATGACACGACGGCATTAGAAAGCGTAGGCCAAACGACTAATTAGAATATATAACGTATTTGTATGGCTTAAGAGCTCATTAAGCTGCAATTAAGGTCAAAGTCAATACTGTTTTGGAGGAATACAAGGCAAGGTAACTTTATCTATCCCTTTTCATACACGAGGTAGACTCAAACTGCTTATGTATGCGTGTGTGTGTATGTATGAATCATAAACAGGAGTTTGCCCATTTACTGCTTGTGTGCATATGATCGAGGAATATAGCATCGTCTACTCCAATGGACATGACCGGGTAACCGCTAGCTGTTGAACTCCTGAGCGATTTTAGCTACCACCGCCGAGAACAAAAAAATGAAGAAAAAACTGGCTGAGCATTTTAAGATTTTAAGCCTGAATTACCGTTTGCCGTTCTTCATCTTTTGACAAATACGCTCCTCATAAAACATTCAAATGTCATTAATCCCACCTTTTTACAGCGCTGGGACCTGAAATAGACGTTAAAGGGGAGTGCGAGATAAGGATGAGATGAATTGCATTAAAGTGAGGAATAAAACACAGTCGTTGCCATCGCGGGAGAAACCCGATCGCTCATGGAAACGGTCGAACACCGACAATGAAGACACGATCAAGATCTACTCCATAAGAAGGAAAAACATCCACAGAGACAGCTGAAGGGCAAGTAGTATTCCTTCTGTATGAATACATGCAGAACATGATATTTAACAAAACAACAAAACAAAAGACAAATAATTATTTATTTTTTACTTTCCTGCATTGGCCCAGTGAGGTGGCCTGCTATCTATGATTCAGGAGAATCATAGATATATACAACATAGACCAAAAATCAGATGGTGCACTTTCGTGAAATCCATTATTTTGAAGGATTTTGAAGTTGTGTCACTAGAGAGACGCAGAGTGTAGTTTTGACCAGGATTTATTGATAGCACCTGCATCTGTTGTCATGGTGAAAACAACTTGTGGGCAAAGAGAAGGGAACAAAGGTATGGGTTTGGCTTACCTTATGGGTTCAGAGCCTCAAAAAAGGATTGAGACCCATAGGTCCACTGCATTGACACACACACACACACACACACACACACACACCGACACAAGTCAGGGCTGTTTGTTTGTTGTGTGTGTCCGCTTAATGTTTGTTAGCACAAACCATTAGAGCTTGCATCGGTTGGCCAGTGCAGGTCGCATCGGGCTGTAACCGCTCCCACCTCACACACACACACACACACACACACACAAGCGTAGACACACACACACACACACAAACGTAGACACACACACACACACACAAACACGCACGTAGACACACACGTGCGTATGCACACACACACACACACACACACTCAAGTAGACACAAACACACACACACACGCACACGCACGCACTCACACACAAACAAATACGTAGACGCACACACACACAAATACACACATAGACGCACACACACAAACACTTTGGTCCAACACGACCTCCGCGATGACACACCGCATGCGTTTAAATTAAACACGCTAGGTTTAAATTGGGGACATATTCCTCGACCGGCCAGTCTGACCGAATCAGCTGTTTGTGATGGAAACACACACACACAAGCACACACACTCACACATCTTAATTTGCATATTCACTGATTGTTTTTGTTGTGGAACAGATTCCTTGTGTGTGCTTTCTTACCTGCCATGTACACTTTGCCTGGCTCTGATCTATGCAAACATTTCATCAAGACTGCGGAAATAAGCCAGGTTTTGTGTCTGTGTGTGTCTGTGTGTGCTCCTGCAAGTGTGTGTACTTGTGATATTGCTATTTAGTCAGATAGCAGACACATTTTTATCAAAAGTGACTTTCAGTGAATTCAGATTCAGATACAGCAGCATGGTGGCATCGACTGAAGACATTGAGGCCCTATTTTAACGGTCTGAAACGCAAGTGGGAAGCGCAAAGCGCAAGTAGCTTTGTGGGCGGTTCTACGGCGCTATCGCTATTTTACAGGCGGATAAATGACACTTGCGTCGCGGCGCAAGTGTCAAAAGGGTTGGTCTGAAGCAGCCTAGTTACCCGTAGGTGTGGTTTGGGCGTAACGTCCAACAAACCAATGAGAGTGCCAGCTCCCATCCCCTTTAAGAGCCATGAGCGCATTTGAATCGGACGAGTTGATATTTTGACAGCGCGTCTGCAGTCTCCGATGAGACAGATGCACATGAATTTCAAACTGCAAATGGCTCAGTTTATTGCCAAATAATATGGCCTAATTCACACATGGAATAAGGGGTTTTCTTCCACAACTTCAGAAATACTGAGTCCTCAAATAAATTTCGGCAAAGAAAACGTATATGATATAACATATGATATGCGGTAACTGTGGTTCTATTTAATGATATACGCAATACATTATAAACATTGTTTCTTATCAGTATTGTATGCTATCCTAATATGCATGTGTCCCCGCGGTAATAGACATTGCCATTGATTGTATTATGCGTTACGTGTTTAGTTTGCGTGTGTTTAAACAGAGCTCACACGCGCGCCCGCATTCATTCATTCTTTTTAACACTCACTCGCGGTAAAACAATGTTTTTCACGATCAAATAGGCCTACTCATCAATCCTAAAAGTTATGGGCATGTAGGCCTACACGATGTCTGTGTCAAGAAAATATGTGTTTGCTGTACGGTGTTTGCAGATGCATTGATTTAAAAGTACAACTTATTACCGCTGCATCAGCTGTTCTTTCCCAAATAATTTACCAAGAATGTGCGGCTAGGTAGATGAGAGAAGCAAAGTGTATGCGCGAGGTGCACAAGCAATCCGTATGCATCGCATGCGCATGTATGCATGCGCCCTTAAAATAGCATCTGAACAACGCGCCACTGACTTTAAACCAGGTATTTCCTGGTCAGTAGCGCAATGGTATTCAGAAACGGCAAAATACCGTTTGCGCCAGAACACGCCTCCTCCTTCCGCCGAACCGCCCCTTGGGGCGCATGATCAATCCCTAATTTACCGGCGAGTGGCGGTGGTGGGAAAAGAACGCTCTGCGCCAGTAGTAAACTAGCAACGACACATGCGCCAGTGACTAAGTCACTTGCGCCGGATGCAAGATAGGGCCCATTGAGTTTATAACGAAGAACCTTCCAGATCTATTGGGAGTCAAACTCCCTCATGAACGAGACAAGACACCTGCAACAACTACACACACAAACCACATTACAGTACATGAACTACGCACATTGTGTAGCATCTTATCCTAGCTATATTTGTTGTGGACGGGAATGGGTTAACCTATTGATTGTTAGTGCTTGGCACTTGGGTCTATGAACATCCTTACCGTACCAACAGCGATATATTGTTGTTTCTCTTTCCTCTGACATATGTACTAATAAGTCTGCTAAATGCCCTAAATGTAAATGAGCGCAGGACCAGATATAAAAGTAGATTGCTACTTTCGAGATGGTACACTCACAGACGTGCAGAATGAAGTTGAAATGAGCTAATCACTGCAGTGGTGTGCGAACCTATGTGTGTGTTTGTCTTTACGGGGGATTGCACATCTGTCTAATTTGTGACTTGTAGCATGTGTTCAGTAGCTGTGTGTGTGTGTGTGTGTGTGTGTGTGTGTGTGTGTGTGTGTGTGTGTGTGTGTGTGTGTGTGTGTGTGTGTGTGTGTGTGTGTGTGTGTGTGTGTGTCTGTCGTTCCCGTGTGCACTGTGCATTGCCGGCACGCTCCCAAAATAACCCAATTATGAATTATTCTCTTTTGGATTCAGATGCTGCAGATTGGAGCAGAGTGTGAGAAGGCAGGAAGATGGAAAAAGTTTGTCTGTGGGGACTCTGGCGTCTGGGGGCCCCTGATATCTGTGTCACGTTATGGCGAGGGCCACTATGTGGGGAGAGTGCGAGACAGGGTGAATGAATGCCATCTGGGCTGGTCTACTGGTTTGTGACTTGTTGTCTTGTTGCATACCACTCACTTAGCTAGCTTGGTTCTTAGCTAGCCTGGCTATTGAATAAAATACAATATTTAAAATAGAATCATTTTTTTTTCAATATGATCAAATAGAAGAAAGTATCATGGTATTAAAAATATCATGATACTAACTTATATTTGATTTAATTGAACATTGTTAAATTCCATTTTAATTTATTTTATTTTATTCGATTGTATTTTTGTCTCCCACATGCTAAGCGACACAGTGTCCTGATGAAAGCCTTTAGCGCTATTGCAACCAAATTCACTGTTACTATTTTCGGTTTCTTCCGGTTCACCGTATTGACGTCACGCCAAACAATTCACGACAGGCAACATTTAAAACATATCTTTGCATAAAACATGCAGGGAGCCTGTATTCTTTGCACTTTTCATATTTTGGGATGTCTGGTTCCCTGGGGGCTGGTTGCGGGTGATGAGCAACGCGCTTTAAAGCCGTATGTAGGACAACGTGTTCACTCTGACGGGTACATTCCCCTCCTAATTCCCCCACCTCATATAAACTGACAATATCCCGTTAAGCCTGCAAAACAAAGGCTCCACCTCCATCACACTCAACCGCTCCTTTCGCTATCAAGAGTCCATGAGTGTCGGGTTTTATTTTTTTTGCCTTTTTCTTAAACCACTCCAACGTCGTGAATGAGTGTGATTGTGAGTCACACGTCTAATCACAGACATAGGATTATGGTCTTTTTTGCTGCTCAGGGATGGCAATATGAACCTGGAAGACGAATTATGGATAATAAAAACAGTTGCTCCCCCTGCTGTGGGCGATCGGGCTTGTCTAGAGAGAGAGAGAGAGAGAGATCGCGGAGGAGTAGATTGACAGGGGAGGGGCCGGAGGCAGGGGGTGGTAGGTGGTGGTGGTGGGGGGAGGGGCGGTAGGATTGATTGACTCGTTAATTGATTTGTCTTTAAGTGAGTAATTATCGTGGAGGAGGAGACTGGAGACCCCTGGGGACGTGGGGAGAGGCCCCGGAGTGCCATCCACGAGACGAGGGCTTCACAAGCGCGTTTATCGGCTTTCTTGCGCAAAATGACTTGACGTGTATAAAACAAACCTCTCTCTCTCTCTCTCTCTCTCTCTCTCTCTCTCTCTCTCTCTCTCTCTCTCTCTCTCTCTCTCTCTCTCTCTCTATACCACTATTTATGTACAATATTGTATAATGACAAACATTAACAGCGGATTTCAATTGCCTCCGTGTTCAGACACTTCAGCCTCTGGTTTCATTCTGTCTTTTTATTTTTTTTATTTTTTTATCTATTTTTTTTCATTCCCCCGACATCGGCGGAATCACTTGACTCAGGTTGCCATAGAAACAGGAATTACCAAAAGCTTCATAATATCTGGATGGAGAGCGAGCGAGGGGGAGAGACACCACTCAGGGAGGGAGAGAGAGAGAGAGAGGCCACTCAGAGAGAGAGAAAGAGAGAAAGAGAGAAAGAGGGAGAGAGAAGACCTTTAATGAGGTGCTTTATTTTTTTCACTCTAAAAAAGACGGAGAAGAAGAGAGAGAAAAAACAACAACAACACCAGTCACAGCGCAGTTAATTAACGTTATTTATTTATTTCCTCATGTTACGTGCCTTGTATATCGCATTACAGCGTCCTCCTCTTCCGTCGCAGCGCAAACCGAGTTACACAAACGAAATCAAGTGAAGATCATCTCGCCCCGTTGGTAATCGTTCGACGCTAGCCAACTGTGGCGAGAGCTTCTTCCTCGAGTGCAGACGGAAAAGAACAGGCCCCTACAGAAACACGTACAGACTTTGATCTTTGCTTTCGGCTCGCGGCTGTGGCTGCTGTACTGTGCCAAGCGAGACCCCCCTCAGTTCGCACTCAACAACACCGTCGCCCAACAACCTCACCCTTAAGGGAGATTCCACCGTCGCTATAGAATCGTTTTATTCAGGTGTTTTCTAACAGAACGCAAACAAAATGACTTTTTTTTTTGTGGCTCAGGAGGTAGAGCGGGTTGGCTGGTGACCGGAAAGTCGCTAGTTCGATCCCCGGCTCAGAGTGTCGAGGTGTCCCTGAGCAAGACGCCTCACCCTGACTGATCCCGACCAGCTGGGAGTTGCCGTGCATGGCTGACACCGCCGTCGGTGTGTGAAAGTGTGCATGAAGGGGTGAATGTTAGGCAATATTGTAAAGCGCTTTGAGAGGCCACTGGTTAGAAAAGTGCTGTATAAACCGTCAATCTACTAGTTATTTCAATGTAGCTGTTGGAGTTTAAAATACGAGTAGGCTACTGGATGCGTAGCAGTCTTTGATAGACGCTTGGATTCCGCAGACAGACCTTGAATGACTGTGTGTTCCTGTGCCTGTGTATGTTCGTCTGCTGAGTCACCCAGCTCAGGGTTGCTCGCACAGCGCGGCAGACAGCTATTAGCTAATAGCCTCGCCCCGCGGCTAATAGCATTGACTTTGTGACAAAATGTGCTAATAATGCTAATAATGTATAGCGTCCTCGCCCTGTGGAGCCATCAGCGAGAAAAAAAGTGTTGAGTTGGAACACATGATCCTATTCCCTCCCCGAAAAAGATGACTTTCTACCACTTTCACTATGCAAGCCTATTTATACGGCCATGTCTTCGTCTTTTTTTCGGAGACCCATTTTTGGTATTCCCCTCAGCTATATGTGTGTTCATATTAGGACACTTTCTGTGAGATAGCCAAAGCTAACCTAATTGCATTTTTGAGAGAAAAAACTAAAAGAGTTCTAGTATATTTAAGGAGCCCTGACCTTGTTTAGGAGATGAAGGACAAGAATGAGTTAGATGTTACGCCTTCGCCTTAGAGCATCGATGGGGATCGCACACACACGCACGCACGCACGCACGCACGCACGCACGCACGCACGCACGCACGCACGCACGCACGCACGCACGCACGCACACACGCACGCACGCACGCACGCACGCACGCACGCACACACACACACATGCACACATGCACACAACCAGCCACACCATAAAAACATTACCATTGCGAACCTGTATAGCAAAAGGATCTGAATATGACAAAGCCATGAAAAAAAAATCGGAAATCCAAATGAATGGTTTGCATTCGGCAGAGATGGAAAGAAAGGATTTCCACGTAGGCCAAATGGAAACCATTCATGTGGATTTCCATCCCAAAGGCATCTGGTGACATCTTGTATTCATGGCGTCATGAAGCGCCCGTTTCTGGAAATAACCCATGGTGTGTTGACGTCCATCTTTAGTGCTTTATCAAGACCACTGTAACATGCCTAGGGATAAGTGAACTAGCCCCCCTTCCTCTCCAATCACACACACAGACCCATTTCACCATCCTCTGTTCCATCAACACTATTCTTCCTGCCATTCCCAACTTTCACACCTTTTTTTTCAGTCCTCGGCAACAATGCCTTGAGAATTTCACTTTTCGCTTGTTTGTATTTTTTTTGTATTATTTTTTAACGGCACCGCCTAAAATGCCTTGAGGTTCTCACGTTGTTTTTTACGTTTTATTGTCTTTTTTTTATCTGCACTCTGCTACGATGCATTGAGAAGATGCAACGCTATACTTACTGCCATCAACACCTTTCACCTTTGTTTTCAGTGCTTGCCTCCAACGCCTTGAGATCCTCACTTTTCACTTTTTGTTTTTTCATCTTTTTATCAGTGCTCGGCTACACTCCCTGGAGAGGATCGGATGAGCAGGGCCAGATAAAAAATGAGGCGTCACAAAATCAAATTGAGATTTCCTTTTTTTTTTTCTTGCTTTATCGCAAGCTCACAATCGCTCCCTGTGTGTGTGAGTGAGTGTGATTGAGTGAGGTAGTGAGTAGTTGAGTGTGTGAGTGAGTGAGGAGGTTAGTGAGTGAGTGAGTGAGCAAGTAAGTGAGTGAGTGTTCGTTTTTGTGTGTGCCCGTGTTGATTGCACCTCCTTGTTGCTCCTGCTGCACAATTCATTCGAGATTGTGATCTTGTTGTCGAACAGAAACCATGGCTAAAACGCAACATGGGCGGGAAGGTAATGTGTGTGTGTGTGTGTGTGTGTGTGTGTGTGTGTGTGTGTGTGTGTGTGTAGAATCAAGGGTTTATTTCATATAAAAGTACATTATATTATCTAATATATTATAAAAAGATGAATTAAAATCAGCCTACAGATGGAATCGGTGTAGTGCATGTTTGCCAAGGAAATTACACAAAAGTAAACCATGTTTACTTGTATTTGTTTACAGGCCGGTCTTGCCCTCACCAAGATGTCGGCCACATTAACTTATCAGAGCAAAGGGATCAAGGCAGTCCATGCGGCGCCTGGGTATATGTTTCTATTGTCTGGCCTTACGGGCCTTTGAGTTGATACATGAGGTGGGTGTGATGCAAGACCTGGCCACTCGAGACCTGCCCACGTTTGGGTATTGAAATCCAATCAGCAAATCATTGGTCTCACCCCGTATACAAATAGGACCCTGCTCACACAATGAGGTTTGGAACGTCAGGAACAACTGTGTTCGGTGAGTAACGGTTCCCAGAGAGTTCTCCTTTGATCCCGTCAGAGCTTTGTTGTCCGAGCGTCGTGTTTTTCATTTCTAGTTTTTATTAAATGTCTGGGTGGATAAGCAACGTTGTGGGTCTGTGCATAATAACTTTGACCATGTGGCTTGTGAAGTTATGAAGCGAGCATAAACTAAGTCCTTCTTATCTTCGTTAATGCATAGACAAGCTCTGTGGTAGGTGTGTGGTTAAGTAGATTTGACTTGACGGAAAAGTACAGAAAGTTCAGTCATTCATTCTAGGCCAAACTTCTCAAACTTCTCAAACTGATAAAACAAGTGTACCCCTTAAGATATTTTTTCAGCTGAGTACCCTCTTCACCGGCCAGCATAAAACGGAAGCCTTTAGAATTGAAACTTGCTCGGGGTTAAAAAGAAAAAAACAACTTGTTGGCAATTTTCTTTTTCTATTTTTTAGAATGATACTTGCTAAAAAAAACGGATACAACTAGTTGGCTGCTTATTTTTTGAATTGTATTTTTTTGAATTGATACTTGAATTTTTATTTTTCTGAGTACCTTCTGCACTACTCCAAAGTAGCAGTACACTTACCCCCAAGACATAATATTCGCCAGGGATGGATTTGGATGGATTTTATTTGGATCCCCATTAGCTGTTGCAATAGACATCAGCTGCTCTTCCTGGGGTCCACACATAACATATAAGAATACAAGAGATCAACACACAAGACAACCAATTAAAAAATACAAGCATGGATAACTAAACCATCAGCACAAAAAACGAACAACGTAAAAAATAAAAGTAAATATTAAGTAAAAGTAACATTTTGTAATACATACTAGGATTCAGTGGAAACAGCCATGAGGTTTCACTTGTTTCGCTTCACTTGTTTTTTGAAAGGGAGTTCCATTCAGGCAAAACCCCCTCTACCGTTTTAACATTGCAGTTCACAGACACGTCGATATCTATGAAAGACGAAATTGAAGGCTGGGATGAGATGTCATGGCATCGCCTATTTCCAGGTAGGAATGTCAGAATCAAAGCCACAGCCTTGGGTTATCTTGTGCGTAACTTTAAGGTTTGGTGCAAATGGGTGTGTTAAAATGGGAGATTCCTAGTGTTTTTCTTGATGCGCTGCCAGAAGATGACAGTATTGTAGATAGTGTAGCTGTGACATATATAAATATTATCCAGTAGGAAAAAGTGAAACTGATCTTAAATGCTTTTTATGTTTTTTATTTTCCAATGGCCTTTTATATAAATGGTAATTTTCGGGGTTTCAATCTTTTCCGGTACATATCATACCACTGAGGCTGCAAAGGGTGAGACCGTCTCTAAATTGCATTTTCTTTAAATGCGCCACGTTTATTGAAATGTGCATAAAAGAGATCAGGCTGAATGTAGTTAGGTTTCTTTACGCCTCAATTAAAAGCAAATGAGCATGGTTCTTCTGCCATACAGTTGCATAATGGATACATTCTCCTTTCTGTGACTAGTCCCATTTCTGCAAATTATTTTAATATGTTGGTTTGATTCAGACAATTTGGTGAATACATGAATAATAATTTGCTCAATTTCATTATTTTTTTTTTAATCCACAACCCCTTTCGAACTTTGTACAAGACGGGGAAATAATTCCCTTTTATTTGAGAAATCTGCTTTTTTCATTCAAATGTATTCATTCAATTCAACCACCAACCACCACCGACATTCTGTGATGTGTGATACTTTCACCGTACTTTTCGAGAATCACCTTCTGCCTGAAGACCAACAAGAGTGTGAAAAATGGCCTGCAATTTGTGTCTCTAATTCCTGCCTCCGTCTGTTCTCTCTCCTCTTCTCTGTACCTTCCCTTGCTCTTGGCTTGTTCGACTCTTGACTCCAGTCTCAGAAGGAACTGCTTGCCATTGGGGGTTTATTCCTAAAACCGGTTCCATAAGGACCGCGATGCCAGAGACCGGTGATGCCCTCCACCCTGAATTTTACCGAGGCACCCGACATGAACCCTCAGATCGCGTTGGCATGGTAACCGCAGTTTCCGTACCAATCCAACGTTTTTTTTTACTTTTATAGCTCACAGATGGAAAGAGGATAAAGTATAGTCTTCATTTTTTTTGTCTTCCTTCATATAGGCATTTGGCAGACGCTTTTATCCAATCGCGAAGGGATATCTGGTTCCATGTCATCAAGGAACAGGTATGGCTTAATGGATCTAGCTGAAGGATGTTAGTTAAGTTGTGTATATTGGAGAGAACTCAAATGCATTCCAGCTGGCAACAACATAGCCGTCTACAATCAAATGTATCAATCAAAGACCATCTTTATTTTAACCAATCATTGCTTTCATCAGCAACAAACTCCAGCAAGATTTCCAGACTTTCTTTGCATAAAAAAATATACTGCAGATGTCACTTTGACTCACTTCTGTTCATTACCGTACAAGTATGTGTGCTGTGGAGATGAACCCCAGCCCACGACGTTGGCACTCAGCCTGGTTGGCAGCCAAACCTCGTCTGCTGCATTAGCGGACGAACGGTGCTAGGAGCTAACTGCGCATCGCCGGAGAAGGCCCTGCGCGAAACGTGTAGCGTCGCTTCGAAACGCTGTCGAACTGAAATGTTTCTCCGGAGAAATCCCATTTCAGGGTTCAACGGCTCTTCCGGCGGCCGCCCGAGCGAGCCGCCGTGTAATGTATGCCCTCGTAAAGCTTGTCGACTTAATCGATTTTCTTTTTTTTTTTCACCAGCCTATTTTCAATTATTCGACTATACTTTTTTTTTTTTTATCCGCAGGTTTTTGCGCTCGTTTCTCACATCGTTGCTTCTCTTGTGTTTTTTCAATTCGGCGAAAGGTGTGTGAGTAAATAACGTTTTTTTTTTTTTTGTTGTTTTGTGGAGAATAAAATGGATTGTTTTCATTGAAATGTAAACGCCTAATATCATGGCATTTCCAATAGCCTGTGCTGTACCCAGCAACTGCCAATCAGGAAAAATGACAAATTCCCTTTAACAGTCGCCAAAAGAATCATCAAACCTCCATGTTGTGGTTAAATTTGTTGTACGTAGTTGCTTATAATACTGTTTATCGGAGCATACTCCTGTATGGACCTGTATCTATTCAATCAGTCTCTATGGATTCAAACATTGAAATAGTAAATGGATTACATTACATGCAGCTATATGGTTTGTCCGAAGTCCCATAGAAATCTATTTTGTAGTTCCAATGGTGTCTGGTGATGCTCTGACCTTTCTTTAACATGATGTATTTCTCGTTTTTGTCGTACCTTTTATGAATCTCGTTACACTCTGTATTAACGGTCTCCAATTTCCAACAAGGTGTAAAGTAGATTAGCCATTGCAAGCTGTTTTCAGATCAAAGTCATTGTCACATATTGTCCTTCCAGAGGAAAGCTGCTACAGCCTACTGCTTTGCAGGCTGATTAAATCAGATCTCCAAGAAACTTGTCGATGAATAACTGATGCAGATTTGGGATACAAAATCTATCCAAAAAAAATTGTGGTTGTCTTGTGATTTCCTTGTTTTTGTCAGTAAACGTTGACAAAACTTAGTCGGTATGTTGTATTTTGGTCAATGAAATTACAGATGGCACGTGGACACAGAAAGAAGGCGCCAATGATGGCTAGAATGAATTGCGCTAGAGTACTGCGGTCATTAACTCAACATTAATGGAATAAAGAGGCACCATTGCGAGATGGCTTACCTCAGCTTAGCAGTTTTCCAAATCTCCCACACTGGCTTTCGTTTTTAAATGAATTTTTTGACAACCTGTAAATTATAATACATTTCTAATTGAGTAGATGACATTTACATTTATTCATTTAGCAGACGCTTTTATCCAAAGGGTAAATTACCAGCGAGCTTCAACAATCCATCAAAGCACATAATCGATACTGGCGCAACTACAAGAATCTAAGTGCTGCACCACAAAGTTTCCAGAAGGCTACCAGACACGCAAGTGCACGATGGTTGATAGTCTATCAAAACAAAAGGTTCAGTCCGTTTTTACTCATCCTCCTTATATGGCTTTAATTATCAAAATAATTAAACTGAGTTAACCACTTCATCACTAGTCGCCCTCTACCTCTACCCCTCTCACCTTTAATTTTTTTGACAAAGATAACATACCCTAAGTGAATATAATATCGCCACAACTATGGTCTATGCAATGGGCATATTGGTACCAAAATAAAGTTAACACCTGTGACATTGTTTAATTTAACATTCAGTGTGTGAGTTACTGGGTCAGACTGATTAAAACTAGGAACATTGCATACGTGTCGGGCGGCATGTGGCTCGGAAGGAAGAGCGGGTTAGCTGGTAACCGGAAGGTTGCTAGTTTGATCCCTGGCTCCTCCTAGAGTGTCGAGGTGTCCCCGAGCAAGACCCCTCACCCTGACTGCTACTGACGAGCTTGCTGTCGCCTTGCGTGGTGTACACTGCCGTCGGTGAGTTAATGGTTGACAGTGTTGTAAAGGGCTTTGAGTGGCCGCTGATTAGGAAAGTGCTGTATGCAGTGCATAAGTGGAGGATTTTAATCAACAGACACAAACACATTGGGAAACCACCGAGTTCATCAGCAGGCAGACTTTAGGTTCGTAGCAGGGCGTCAGATTTGTACTTGGGTCCAGATAGGATGGCGTCAAACTGAACGCTGTTTCCTGGCAGTTTCTACCGGCCCTTTTCTGCACGGTGCCGCTATAAACCAACCGGCGTTGTCAATAACTGCCATCACTGCTGGTGCAACGGCCTTCCCTCACTCTGGTACGATGGTGTTCAGGGAGATGTAGCTGAACTTGGGTGGCCGGTGGTGGTGGGCGTGGGGCTTGTCACCGTGGCGACGTGGAGAGTCTTCATCAACGTACTGACGTGACTCTTTTCTAGGAACCCCTTCACCTGATCACCCCTTCACTCTCTCTCTCTCTCTCTCTCTCGCTCTCTCTCTCTACCATTTGACTCCTTCGCGGACTCCGACTTCAGCAGCTGACTTCCCCTCACATTCTCTCACAGCCTCTCTACCTCGCTCTCTCACAGCCTCTCTACCTCGCTCTCTCACAGCCTCTCTTTCTCTCTCTCTCTCTCTCTCTCTCTCTCTCTCTCTCTCTCTCTCTCTCTCTCTCTCACAGCCTTTCTAGCTGTCTCACTCCCTCTCTCACTGGCACTCTCTCAACGACTCCCTCCATTACTCGCTCTTACCCTCTCGCTCTCTGTCTCCCTCTGTTCCTCCCTCAATCATGCGCTCTCTCAATCACTCTCTCCCCCTCTCTCGCTCATATTCTCTGTCTCACCCATCGTTCTCCCCCTCTCAATTTCTCTCTCACTCGCACTCACCCACTCTGTTATCCACTCTCTCCCTGGCTCGGTTCCTCGCTCACTCAGCTCTCTCTCGCCCTCCCCCAGACTTCCTCCCTCACCCTCTCCCTCCCCCCTCTCCCCCCCCTCCTCTCCTCCAACCGGAGCTACTTTGTCTTCAGATAGAAGATAGTGGTAATGAACACTTGATACCTCCTCGTTTGCAAAAAACGGCCTTCCCCCCCTAACCCCCCCCCCCAAATCCCTTCCCCTCTCCTCCCACCTCCCTCTCCTCCCACCCCTCGGAGGGTGACTTAGAGGCGGGTCCTCTGCGCGGGGAGCGGGCTCTGGAGCGGCGTGTCGTGTGTGAAGGATTTAGGGGCGCGGTCACCTGGCAGACCAAGGCGCTCTGCTTCCTGTCGACCTTCTCGGCCCCTCCCACCACCCGTCATCTCTCTTCTCTCTGTGCTCTTCCTCCCACTCACTCTACCTCTCCCTCCCTCCCTCCCTCCCTCCCTCCCTCCCTCCCTTCCTCCCTCCCTCTATCTAACTTACTCAGTGGTCTCTGTCTATTTCTCAGTGGCCTCTCTCTCTCTCGCTCTCTCCGTCTAACTCAGTTCTCCCTTTCTTCCTCGGTGCTTTCTCGCTCTCTCTCTCTCTCTCTCTTTTGCTCACATTATCTTCCTCTAACTCAATGGTCTCTCTCTCTCTCTCTCTCTCTCTCTCTCTCTCTCTCTCTCTCTCTCTCTCTCTCTCTCTCTCTCTCTCTCTCTCTCTCCCTCCTTCACAACTCTTATCCCTGTTTCCACTCTTCCGTCCGCTCTCTTTCTCTCGCCCTCGCTTTTTTTTTCTTTTCTCGTTCTCTCCTTCTGTCCATCTCTTGTACGTCTCGCTATCACTGTTTGGGCCTCTATCCCAACCCTCTCTCCTCTCCAACTCTCTCTCTCTTTCTTCTATATCACTCTTCCATGCTGTCTCACCCTCCCTCTCTCTAGCTATCTCTTTCTAATTGAATACATTTCTATCACTGTTTTTTCTCTCTCTCGCTCTAAATTATTGCTTAAACAAATCTATTACCGGTGTTGACTCAGCACAATGTTATCCCAGCTTCTCGCTCGCCCTATGGAAATGAAAAAAAAATCAACACCACTAAACACATTGTGTCCTGAGAGAGGGAGAGAGTAGGGGATGGAGATGGAGAGAGGGAAGACAGAGAAGAAAGACACAGATAGAGAAACAGACAGACACAGAGTGAGATGGAGAGAGACACACAGAGAGAGAGAGAGAGACAAACAGACAGAAAGACACAGAAAGAATGGCCCAGACAGACAGGGTCGTTTTAGTCCCGAGTGCGAAGCGTTACGACCAAGACATTTCGTGGCCTCCTCTGACATTGAGAGAAGGCGTGTGCTTGTCTTAACAAAAGCCCTTAATAACGTCTCTCTCTCTCTCTCTCTCGCTCGCTCGCTCGCTCGCTCGCTGCAAATCAACTCGGAGGAAGTTTAGCTTGTTAAAACCCCCCCCTGGTGGGCAAAGGAGTCGCAGACGAACCCGCGTGATGATGGCTTGTTATCGAATCGGTGGAGAGTCTGTGTTAAGATTCTTTCCTTCCCCCCCCCCCCCCCAACCGTTTGATCGTCGTCGATGGAGGAGTATGTGTGTGTGCGCTGGCGTCGAGACATGAATGTTTTTTTTTCCAGACCGCAGACTACTTATTGACCTGGTTTTCAGCTCCAATGCCTCAACATAACTTGGGCCTTGTTTCTGTCTTTGATACCTGAATCATCGAAGCCTAGGTTTTCTTTCACCTTATTTTAACCTGGAGTTTGCCTCTTTTTTCAATCTGAAATTTCACATACTTTTACACTGTCTCTCTTTGTTTGTATTTCTCTTGCCCTTCTCTCTCACCATCTCTCTCTCTTCCCCGTCTCTCTCGCCATCTCTCTCTCTCTCTCTCTCTCTCTCTCTCTCTCTCTCTCTCTCTCTCTCTCTCTCTCTCTCTCTCTCTCTCTCTCTCTCTCTCACACCTGCAAAAAACACACACTTTTAGAACTATGCTGTAAGCTATCAAAGGCATTTACAGTGACCATTGCAATGACACGTTTTGAGATGTGTGTTTATCCGTGTGTGTTACTTGGCCAAACACACACACACACACACGCACACACACACTTCTCAAAAGTTACTGTCCAATGGTTCCCGGCTCGATGCCTGCTGTGGTTGCGGACTCCAGAGGGTATGTGTTTCAGACCCAGAACATCAATTAATGTGTCCAATTTTATTTCACTTTCTTTTTCTGGGTTATCCCTGACAGGTCGGGCATGCTAATTCCCACAATGTACCGTGGGCACAAACACACACTAGTGTAAACATAAACACAGACACACAAGCACAAACAAACCCTTATATAAATACACACACAACATTCTCCTTCGGAACAAAGACACAACCACGCAAACACAGATCTACACACACACACACACACACACAGACAACCACATGCATGTAAACAACACGCACATACTCATAGATCAAAATATACACAGAGGTGCACACCTCACATGCACACACACAGATCAACACGCACACATAGAACAACACACACATACACAGATGAACACATGAGCAAATATCGAGGGAGAAAAAAATTGAGAGAGAGAGAGAGAGAGAGAGAGCAGGCGAAAGAGTGAGAGTGGGGCTAAGAGGGGTGCGTGGAGGTGGGATGGGGTGGCAGGTTGGAGTGTGTGTGTGTGTGTGTGTGTGTGCGCGAGCTCGCTAGCTAACGTACATAATGAAAAGTGCAAGCTCTGTCATTTTCCGGCGATAAGTGTTCTGATGAGAGCCAGAGACAAAAGGCATGCATTAATCTCCTTGACGGGAGCGTGCAGTCTGCTTTAACCTCCCCCTCCCTGAGACACACACACACGCACACACACACACACACACACACACACACACACACACACACACACACACACACACACACACACACACACACACACACACACACACACACACACACACACACACACACACACACCCACCCTATCATTCTCCCACCAGCCCCTTATCTGAGGCGATGCTAACCCCACCATGCTACCATGTTACTACAAGCGGTCCACCTTCAAATCTCTGGCCCAAATACACACACATAAAAAACCTCCACACACTATTGTATGAAGTTTTGCATGCACACACACACACACACACACACACACATACAAACACACACTTTTGTATGAAGTCATGCACGAGCACACACACAAGGCACACACACACACACACCCTGTTGTATGAAGTTCTGCATGCGCACACGCACGGCAGGCACACACACACTGTTGTATGAAGTTCTGCATGCGCACACGCACGTAAGGCACACACACACACACACATACTCTGTTGTATGAAGACATGCATGTGATTGTGCACACACACACACTGTTGTATAATAACATGCATGCGCAGACACACACACTGCATATATGAAACGAGCACACGCAAAATCTTGTATGAATAAAGGTCATATAATATTCAACACATTCTGTGTTTATAATTATTAATCTCATTCTGTGTTTATAATTATTAATCTCTTATACACTGCTTGCATCTTCCACTCAGTATCCGTGCTCTGTGGCGATCTGTGAACTGCACGTGATAAATTACAATGGTTCTAGGAATACGGTTCTAATGCCTTTCATCAAGAACTTGAATTAAAAGACATGGAAAAAATTGTGATAATCTATGCACGTGCACATATGTGTTAGCTGTGAGCATGTCACATAGGAGGTCTGCATGCTGTATCCAGGAATAATTGGACTGTAATTGGATGTATATTTCGAGATTTCTTTCACGCTTTCTTTCTTCGCCTTCGTCCAGCACGCCTTACAGTACAGTCAAAGACGTCTTGTTCAAGGACACCTTGGGTGTTGAACCCAGGACTTTTAGGACGCACTCCCTCATTTTCGTGTGGTTAACATTGACGGATACTCAACAGACGTATCGTCAATGTCATTATTTTTGAATTATTTTGAATCAACACCATTAAAACAACCTGTCGATCAAAAATAACAAAACAAAGGACAACACACTGCTTTAAAACACACCAATGTCATCAGCCGTCTGGGAGATGTGTGTGTGTGTGTGTGTGTGTGTGTGTGTGTGTGTGTGTGTGTGTGTGTGTGTGTGTGTGTGTGTGTGTGTGTGTGTGTGTGTGTGTGTGTGTGTGTGTGTGTGTGCGTGCGTGCGTGTGTTGAAGGGGTCGTATCCATATGCGAGACGCGCACGCTAATCAGATACAAACAAAAGACCGTGGGTGCCATGAAAGGCGCCTCTAAATTAAATATATTATTATTATTATTACTAAAAGCATAGCTCATCATGGGCCCTTCAATGTTAACATATAGCATAGCTAGCTCAACGTTGTTGCTATAATATACACAACTATAACTCTATGCCAGGTCTATCATAATTGCAATGGATATGCAACCGCTTAATATAGTTAGTTAATATATAATTACCATCCACCGTTTTTTTGGTCAACATTTGGTCCTCGCTTTTAGCCGAGTCGTCTTGCAAGTGAGCCTGGGAACAAACAAAGAATAAATCGCTATTGCAGCGGCTATAATAAAATCCCTGCCCAAACAAGTTTTGAAAAACCAACTGGACAGAGTTCAGGGAAGGAATCACAACATAAACGAGTTATGCATAAAATAATTGTACTTTTATACAATGCCATTTGTCTAGTGTTTCGTCTCCTATGCTGTGCGATGTTGACAAATTGACAGTTTGCGGCAGTTAAAAACAAAACCACCAATGGCCCCCGAAGCCCAGCGCTAAGGCATTTCCAACATGATCGATTCTGGGAGGACATGCAGAAGTTAATGCTGCTTTTTTTTCCAACAGATAAGGTGCAAATAGTGGGTTAGCAATGTTCCCTGTAATTGGCTTCTGGGAGTTCTCCAAAACAGCTAGCATGCTACAACCTAGCTCGTAGCATGTTACCCCTTTTATCAAGTCTGACTATAGCTAGCCACTGACTGGGGGGTTTGGCTAGCTTCCTAGCTTCCTAGCGTCCTGAAGGCTCCAGCTCTGCCATCAAAGGCATCTAAGGCTTTCAGAAGGGGAAAAAAAGAAGAGAATTTTGTTGAGATCTGTTTGTTTTGATGTTGCGCCTCTTTTAGTGGGTCAACTCTCTACACTTTTTATTTTTTGCCATCCTCACACTCTCAGAAGTTGTTTGCTCCAATTAGATACCCATGGATAACTCTCAAGCCGTGTTCACAAAAGGTTTCAATACTTAAACGCCTCAAGTCAAGATTTATTTTAGGATTGGATTTATATTATTATTGGATATTTTTTCCCCAGAGTTTACGAATCACATAGGGATTAACCGAGATAAGATTAGTGTCTGATCTAGAACCTCAACCACACTATGCATCTTTGGATGAAAGCATCTCCAGTAACACTGTTACAAGACATTAGTGTTGAGACATGTTTTTAAGATAGTCAAGGAAAATCACATAGAAAACTGTCTGGTGACACTTTATAATCAGGGTACATTAATTCAATGTTACATTATTTCCCATTAGTTATTACAGTAATATGCAGTGTTCTATAGCATTGGCATAGGGGTTAAGTTATATATTAACCGTAGTTAATATTAACTGACTCGACTGAATTGAAAAAAGTCGATTCTATGTGTTAAGGGCTGTTAACTCTGCACAGAAAACTCCCTTTATCCTGCGATACCAACCTTATATTGTGCTTTAAGGAATTTCTTCCAAGATAGATACTGCCCATTATGACTGCTATCATCCCCTTGAATTTTTACAATAGAGCTGTCCGAGTGAAGTACCTCTATGACCACTTTACTACAACCTTTACATTTATTGGTCTTTTACTGTGCTGATGATGTATTCTGGGGGCCAGGTGGATGCAACCTGCTCTGAGATTATATCTTCAGTGAACTGGACAACCGGAAAAACCTTTCCCTGCAAAAATATTCTCGGTGTCTTTTGGTCGAGACAGAAGTTAGTATGCCGACCGTTTGCGGCCCTTACCGATGGTAAAGTGATAGGTTTAATATATTAGAAAACTGTTTGTTTTTACTGTTTAGTCATATTGAATCGGTTTCCTATAGCGTAATTGCTTTGTAGCTATAGGTTAAGCACAAATGTTTGAAGTAAAAAATTGCAGATACCCAAGGGAAACAGATATCGCCCAAGGGCCTACAGCAGCAATTGATACAGTAATCATCACATCAAGAAGGGAAAAAGCTCTCTACGTGATGAAAAATGTATGTAAAGAGTACAGGGTTGATTCAAACAAACCTAATGAGTCCACATGCATCGTTATTACCAGTAGTTGCTATGAGAAAGAAAGCAAAGAGACACAAAAAGCTATTAGCTTCTAGGCTAGGAAAATGTTTAAGGCAGGCTTTGAAACGCACTGATCTGAAGTTCATCTGAAGTACACAAACACTACGGCGGTACAGAATACCAGAAGAAACAGCGTTTTGCCATGTTAATAATAAAATGATATGAATACATAGGCTCAAGTCTCTAGGGCCTTGCAAACAAAATATGTATATACAGGGTGTATTTGCCGAATTGCAATTCTGGTTTTCTTGCTTTCGTTCGCCAATATGATTAGCTTTCTCAAATCCTGAACCACCTTTGTATGACCCTGATGAAAAATGTTAAAAAATGCAATCATTTGCAATGGAGGAACACAATCTCCAATTTCTTCCAATTGTTTCCAAGTCTTAATTTCAATTATTATAATGGTTTTGTATGACTCCAGAAATTTGAATTTCCCTCAAAACTGATTTACACTGCATTGCATCAGCCCAGTTCAAGAGATGATGCCACATAGCGTAGTGTAGCTAAAAAACGATTTCACAAAGTTATCCTTTTAAACCGTAGTATATAACATCTTTCTTTCGGATAATTTCAACCACCCTCTTTTATTGGGTGATATTATACCTCCAGCTATGAGTGTGATTAGCCATCACAAGCCGCTTAAAAAATCTGCCTTTTCCTGTGTTTTAGGGATATCACAAGTGGGCGTGTCCACCTAGATATATGATAGATGAGTAATGTTTGCAGCAATCCACTTGGTAGGCTGATAGACTGATCTATCCACCATGTATCTAGGTGTCCACGCCCACTTTTGATGTCACTCAAACACACCGATTTTCAAACGGCTTGTAATGGCTGATCACATTCACACCTGGGGGCATAATATCGCCCCTTTCAGAAAACATCCCTGACCTCAACCATTATGGTCATCAGGTGAATGCATGGTCTCTCTTTCAAAGCCCACAGCCACACTGTGTTTGAAGCTGTACTCACAGATATTAAGAGACATTATCATATTTACTACATCCTTTTTTTCTGTCGTTGCTATGCATTCAGTTGTGTCGCTCGCTTTTCACACAGGTAGGCCTCGACCGAGGCCTGACCATGACCCTGGGGGAATGATAAGCAGATTTGTTTCCAGCCACTGCTCCATTGATCCCAACAAACCACCCCGAATGTCTCCCTCTGTGATTTCCCCCCCCTGGTAAATTGATGCATGTATTGATTCATTGACATGCAGATTGAGTTCAAGTGCTAGGTTTAAGTAAGTACCATTCAGTGATTCTGCAGAAGCTTTTATCCGGAGGGACTAGCAGGGAATTCTCTTATTTTCTTTTGACACAGGTCATTAAGGAACGTGTGTGTGCGTGTGCATGTGTGTGTGTGTGTGTGTGCGTCTGCAAACATGTGTATGTGTGCCTGTGTACGGGAGTGTTTGGCTATTTGTGTGTGTGTGTGTGTGTGTGTGTGTGTGTGTGTGTGTGTGTGTGTGTGTGTGTGTGTGTGTGTGTGTGTGTGTGTGTGTGTGTGTGTGTGTGTGTGTGTGTGTGGCTAAGATGAGTAGCAGATGAATAAGCACTTGTGCAATTTCTTTGGCCGGGTTTATCATCTCGTTGACTCTTTTCCCCATGATATAGAAGCCTTGTTTATGGCCCCTGTTTCATTAGGGTTATGAGTTAATTGTTAACTTTGGTTTGTTTAGTTCTTCTCCTTTTTGAAGCTGTCAACATTTTCTCTCAAGGACGTCCCTCTTCACATAATACATTTAATTTTATTTATAATTCTTCGAAAAAGTTCTGTGGAGCAAATTCATACATTATGGACATACTCCAAAAATAATCACAAGCGCCTTAAACCAAGTTACTTACAAGGTCTCTCTCCCCCTCCTCCCTCCCACACTCCTTGCAACAAACTATTATTATATAAAAATATTTCATATATTTTTTATATAAATGCTTCAATAAACATAAAATACATTTTTGCCGCACTTTAACATGAAGCCAAAATGCCTTGAACCAAGGATGTTCAAACCCAGAAAAAAAAATCATTATTGTCTTGTCTGGAGTGAAGTGTACTTTCCTCATCTCCTTCCTTAGGTTCACGCTACGGTGAAGGCAGCAGCGAGTGTGAGAAGTCGCTCATTCCTTCACAAGCTGGTGCAGGATTCACCTCAAACCCGGGGCTTTTGATGGTTCCAAGGCCCATCAGTGGCTGACGAGTCCAAACGAGCCGCTGTTATCGGGGATTCATCCTAACAGCCCTGACTATCGCTGGTCGAACCGTCACGCTACGGCAGCCAGAGCCAGATAGAGCCGGCGTTTATTTATTTTTGGATGTTGCACTGCTGGGCTTGGCTCTCTCTTCTGACTACCTCGACCCACTGTTCTCTCTTTGTCCTCTCGATGCGGTGAAGCTGGCTTTCGGAGGAGTCGTTTTTTTTTTTCTTTACCCCACACTCTGAGGAGACGTCAGCGCTTTCGCAGCGACTGCACTGTTAAGTGTCTGGATGTGAACTCGTCCAAAAACGTGACAAAAAAACGTTGAACTTTCCCTGTGTCCATGAGATTTGTCCTTAAATATATATATTGTGATGTGATCTGAAGTTACAGAGGTGTCCCATTGCTGTCGGCGTATCTTTGGGTACTTTCTGCCCCTCACCGTGGTTACTAAAACATTCATGCGATGCGACAGGACTTTGCTGTTGTTTGGCTAGCTGTGACTCAAATCCGATGTTTCGGGGATGCTCGTGACAAGCACGATTTTTTTTTTTACAATCGCTGCACAACCTATAAATACAAACGAAACTTGCCTTGTGTTTGGCAAAAAGACCAACCTGTTAAAACATCGACTTGAAATTGACAACCGATTTGAAATCGTGAAGGGAAAAAAAACTGCTGTGGAACGGTAAAGAGTGTTTTTAGAGATCAAAGGGCCACAGAGCGTCTTTGGTTCAACTATTGGGATTGGCCTGTCACTAATTTTATGTTTGCGCTGAAAAAAAGAAAGACCTAATGGTACAGAGCTACAAAGCTCACGTCAACCCATCGCGTGGCAGAGAATAACACCGTAGGCACAACAGAGACTGTTGGCAGCAAAGAAACAACAACAGAAAGTAGTATTTTTTCAGGCCGTCTGCAACTGTCAGTTTGCATTTAATGAATCATTTGGAGGAGCGAGCCTGAGTCAGAGGAGAGGGAGAGAATTCTCTCTCTCCTTTTTTTGTTGCTTCTTTTATTCTTTTATTTGTGTCTTTCTTAGTTGAATGCTCTCTTTCTCTCTCTCGTTCTCTGTTGTTCTGTCTGTCGCTCTCTCTCTCTCTCTCTCTCTCTCTCTCTCTCTCTCTCTCTCTCTCTCTCTCTCTCTCTCTCTCCTCTCTCATCTCCCTCTCTCTCTCTCCTCTCTCTCTCTCTCTCCTCTCTCTCTCTCTCTCTCTCTCTCTCTCTCTCTCTCTCTCTCTCTCTCTCTCTCTCTCTCCCCCTCTCTCAGTCTCTCTCTCTCTCTCTCTCTCTCCTCTCTCTCTCTCTCTCTCTCTCTCTCTCTCTCTCTCTCTCCTACACTGTCAAGCTCTCTCTCTCTCTCTCTCCCTCTCTCTCTCTCTCTCTCTCTCTCTCTCTCTCTCTCTCCTCTCTCTCTCTCTCTCTCTCTCTCACCCCCCCCAACCCCTTGGCAATGCAATGTTAGCAGTCTTCTGATAGGTGAGGTCATGAAGAAGTCAGTTTGATTCTTTCCATGCCTTATGTTCTCTAGCATTGGCTCATCCTGTCAATGTCATTGACCTTAATATAAAACGAGTCTTAATCCGGACATACCGGAATTGATCTTCGATTTTAGGGGGATTTTGTGGAGCATAGTGGGGTAGTTTTTGTGTTGCCTTTTCCTGAACGGTTGGTTGTGGGTCCCAAAGCCCAACGTCCCCTGTAAGCATTATTGAGCGTCAACCCTTTAGTAAGTCCTCTCTGCTGAATTAAAGGGCCGTAGTTAAGATTTAAATTCTACAATTTGAGGGGAATTTGTTTGAAAGGCCAAAGCCATCCGTCAGCGATTAGCGGGGTGAAATGTGCCGTGCGAATATCGGTTTCGAGTTGACTGCACCTCTCTCTCTCTGCATTAGCCCCTTTAGAGCTTGGACCTGTTAATTTCTGACCAATCAAAATATATCGCCCCTGATTGGCTCAGGGAATACGCCATTGCATGTCAATCACAGGTGCGTGAATGCAAAACCTCCCGATGGTGGAAAAAGTAGGAAGGCTTTGTTTTCTTCGTTTGCTTATTATTTTTTGTGTCTCAAAGGCGCTTTGGATAAAAGCGTCTAAATGCTAAATGTGAGTGAAAACAGTCGTACTGGTAATGCTGGTGTCATCGTCGACGCAGAGCCTCACAGTGAAGTTGTGAGTGTGTGCGCTGTCACTAAAGCCCCAGACTTTAGAGAAAACGTGGGGGCCGCCCATGGCACCCTCAACACCGCGTTGACAGGGTAATCCAAGAATTCCACTTCCTTCAACGCTTCCTCTTAAGCTCCAGCCTATTTTTAATTGTCTAATTTGCCTAATTAATATGCTTGGTGTTTGGGTTGTGTTTGGTGTGTGTAAAAATGACTCATGTGTGCTTGTGGCAGAGTTTCTCATGTTTAATTTGATATGACTATTTCTACATTATAAGGGCAGTGTTTTATGCCTTTTGCTGCGAGAGTGAACACGGCCTTCCAAAATCTGGGGAACCTCGGGTTTTAAGAGGTTCAAGTACGTGATGACCAAACCAGTGAGCTAGTTTGTGTGTGTGTTGGTAAGCCAGTGTGCGTGTTAGTAAGGTTGTGCGTGTGTCATCCGCTTATCGGTCATTTACACACAGTGTGTGTAAATATGCGTTCCAAAGGTTGTGTGTTCCGATCCCAATTGCCCACGGTCTAGCGGTAGAGGTGCACTTGAGCAAGATGCATACCTTCCATAAACCCCTGAGCATGCTTTCCTCCGAAGCCATGCTAGTCTTACGCAGGGCACTTTAAATGCTAAATGGACTGCATTTATACGGCTTTTTTCTAACCAGGGGCCACTCAAAGCTCTTTACAATATTGCCTCACATTCACTCATTCACACACACATCCGCACACCGACGGAGGAAGTCAACCACGCATTGCGACAGCCAGCTCTGAGGTGGGGCGAGGTTGGGGATCGAACCAGGCAACCTTCCTGTCACCGGCCAACCCGCACCGACTGCTGAGCCAGATCCCCTCCCCCCCCGCTGTCCACGCCCGTTCCTCCGAAAATCCACCTTCCGCCAAATCTCCCCCCCTCTCCTTAGCCCGTTAACGAGCTCTGCGTCTGAATCGGATGCCGCGGTAAAAGCCTTTGCCAAATGACTAACCAGTAAAAGAGTAATTGCAGCGTCGTCAGGGGCTACGCAGAGCGCCCTGACGTGACGCGCTCCAGTGGTCCTGACTGAAGCGTCGCCCCCCCCCTCCGCCGCTGCGACGCAAACACTTAAAACGACACATTTCTCAGCGCGCCAAAGAGGGGCTGTAAAGGCCGTGATAACTCTGGATTGCTTGTAAAAATCAAACATCAATTTGCCAGGCCATTTGACGCGTCCGTCATGAGGATATAGGTAGAATATTGATGCTTTGTAAGCGCGCCCCCCCCCCCCCACCGACAGCACACAGACTGTAGCCAATCAATACGGGTTGGGAAAAAAATAGAAGAGCCGTCAATCCTTGTGTTTATGACCCAGATATAAGACTCCTCTAATTATGGGCAGGGGTTGGAAAAATTCTCTCTCTCTCTCTCTCTCTCTCTCTCTCTCTCTCTCTCTCTCTCTCTCTCTCTCTCTCTCTCTCTCTCTCTCTCTCTCTTCTCTCTCTCTCCACACACACACACACGCACAAAAAATCACACATATGCACAAATATAAACACAGTCAATGACAAACATGAAGACACACACACACACACACACACACACACACACACACAATCAATCACGCATATTTTCACACGCATGCACTCAGACACACATTCATAGATCTGCACACATGCATACACTCTCACACAAGCACACAAGCACAAACTTTCACACACGCACGCACGCATATCTGCAATGTACACACGCACACATGGAAAACCCCTCCCGTTGATTCCACACAACTATACTCACAGACACACACACGTACACAAACACACGCCAATTATATTGACATTCATCTGCCCACAGGTTGCGTCCGCTGGTAATAAGTTGTACAGCAGTTTTCACTCCTGAGTAATCAATCTGTAATTCATCATTATTTACCCTGTAACCAAGAACACCCAGTGGACACACACCCACACACACACAGACACACACACACATATACACACATCAAGTTGTACACATTCACTCTCTCCATCTTACACAGGCACACACTCAAACGCATATATATATATACACGCACACACACACACACACACACACACACACACACACACACACACACACACACACACACACACACACACACACCACACACACACACACACACACACACACACAAACTCCCGGGACCAACGTGAGAGCTAATTACGAGGATGGAGGGGGGGGGAGGTGGGGGGAGAGGGGGGAGTGAGTGAGGGGAAAGAGAGATGACACGTGTGTGTGTGTGTGTGTGTGTGTGTGTGTGTGGTGTGTGTGTGTGTGTGTTGTGTGTGTGTGTGTGTGTGTGTGTGTGTGTGTGTGTGTGTGTGTGTGTGTGTGTGTGTGTCCTGCCTTGACCCATCCTCTCCTCCACCTCCATCTGAGAGCTTGTGTTTGATTGACTCTGGTATATGCGGTCTGGCCCGCCTGCCGATCGAACAGAGCTAATCACAACCCTTCATCTAATATGGGGGCTGGCCAATCACCACCCTTTATCTTATAAGGGGTGGGCCAATCACCACCCTTTATCCAATACGGGTCAGGCACAAAGTATTTAAGCAACAAAAACATAGTAAAGAAAATCATCATTACTTCAAAGCATTGCCGGATTCAAATGTGTATCCACTCATTTGTATTGCCTTGTCTTATAAGAAGTAATAATTAATAGAAGTCGTCATAGTAATGGTAGCAGCGGTGGTAGGGTAGTAGAAGTGGGCAGTAGCTGCAGTGTTAGCAGTTTGCAGATGTAGCTGTTGTCGTTGTGCACCAGCATTATTCGTAGCCATAGCAAAATTGAGATTATTATTTCATGATTCCTGCTATCATTCTTACACCAAACGTTGATGGCGGAGTTGTCTTTAGGAAGCAGATGAGCAGTCCCTAATAAGAGGGGAATCTTTCTGCGAGCAGCCGGTCTTTCTTGTCACTTTTGGGCCCACGGCCAAGAAGAGCGCACTGAGTCCGAATTTATTGGGTTGTTTCCCTTCTTAATCGGCCGCCTCTGTGATACTTTGAATGAAAAACATATTTGCGCTCGCGTGGCATGGCACGAAAAAACAACCGGGCGACGGAAATGATAGCGCAAGTCAACAACGTTTGCAGTTTTTAACTCAACGCCGCCAACACGCTTTCCTATTGTTTCAATCAGTTATTTTTGGTACAGCACTGACACACAGAACAACACAAAGTCATGCTACTGGGGGGCAGGATAGTATTGTTGCTGGTGGTGTTTTGCCTCCAAGGCTAATTTAACTGAGAGAGATAACAGAGAGAGATAGATATAGAACAGATCTGTCCTGTCTGTCTGTCTGTCTGTCTGTCTGTCTGTCTGTCTGTCTGTCTGTCTGTCTGTCTGTCTGTCTGTCCTGTCTGTCTGCCCGTAGATATAAAGGGTTAACCCTAAGGGGTCATGCCCACTGCACCGTCAGTCAAAGGACTGGGAAGGCGTGGCTGACGGGAGGGGGGAGTAGTCTTTGCAAGAGGCATCCGTCAGCCAATCAAATCGCTTCCCCGCTAACAACAAACAAAGCCGGGTTCTTCCCGCTTCTTCCTGCTTGTTGCGTTGTCATTTGCAAGATGACCCGCTTTCCTGCTTTCCAGTATCGTCAGAGCCCGAGTCGCGTCACCGTTCTTAAATTTGCATACGCGATCTGATTGGATGACGGATCCGTCGCTGCTGAAAAAGTTGAACCTTTTTCACCTTTTTGACGGAGCCGAAGGCTCCAACGGAAGCGTAACGGATCCACAATGCATTGCGCGGTCCGTCCCCATTCAAAGTCAATGGGGGATCAGTCAACGGACGGAGGGCAGTGGGTACGAGGCGTAACCCTCCAAACCTTCCAAAACCTTCTTGCCAAACCTTCCTCCATCAACGCAAACAGCACGCATAGAAGAAGTTGGAGACAGCATAAATCACTCAGAGAGAGAGAGAGAGAGAGAGAGAGAGCGGGAGGGAGAGAGACGGGGATGATGGGAGGGATAGGAGAGAGAGAGACAGGGGTGATGAGAGAGAGAGAGAGAGAGAGAGAGAGAGAGAGAGAGCTGAGCGGATGAATTCACAAAGAAACAGCCGACAAAGCGGTGTTGTGGAAGGGTAAAAACACAAAATAGATACCATTAATACAATTTATATCAATACATAGACATAAAGGAAATTTCATTTCAAGTTTGTAGAAAATGGTCCTATCCACTCACTGGGAGCCTCCTCTCTTCATCTTGCTCCCTCTCCTCTCTCCCCCCTCGTCCCCCCTCTCTCCCCCCGCCACACATCAGAATGGACACCAATTGATGGCAAGGTGATGCCAGTGTTAAGGCCCAGCTGTTCTCCCCCCTCCCTCCAATCCCTCCCCCCCCCATCCCTCCCCTGCACCCATGGCTCCTCCCTCTGCCCTATATCCCTGTGTCCTCGTTCATCCATCTCCTTCCTCCCTTTCTCCCCCCTCTCTGCTCTGTCTTCTTTCATCTTCAATTTTTCTGTTTTTTTTCTCCTCCTCACTTTCTCCTCTCCCTTTTTTGCTGCTCTTTTTCCTCTCATTTTATTTCTGGCTATCACCCTCTTCATCATGCCGTCTCTCTCTCTCTCTCTCCTCTCTCTCTCTCTCTCTCTCTCTCTCTCTCTCTCTCTCTCTCTCCTCTCTCTCCTCTCTCTCTCTCTCTCTCTCTCTCTCTCTCTGTCCTCTCTCTTCGTCTCACTTCCTCTCTCTCTTTCAATCTTCTCTCTCTGTCTGTCTTTGCTTATTCATCTTGCTTCAATTCTCTCCTGTCACTCTCTCTCTCTCTCTCTGCTTTACAAGCTCTCTCTCTCTCTCTCTCTCTCTCTCTCTCTCTCTCTCAGTATGCCCTACATACAGTGTCCTCTCCATCGGGGGTGTGCGAGACTCCATCCACTCACTCAATGTCAATTTTTAGGCAGGAACCTAAAGTCTACTTCGGTCCCGAGAAGAAGATGCCATCTGTCCAGAGATCGTGGTTTATAAAACAACACGTCCTCAGCCTCAAAGGTGGTTCGGAATACAGTCCCCATTTTAAGAAAAGAGCAGAGAGAGTATGTCTGACTAATGAGGTCAATGACGTGATCATTTCTATTTTCAAAGACGTCTGGCTGGGGATTGGCTGGTTTGAATTTCGGGGTGAGAGTATATTGGTCACAGCACTAGAATTCTGCGTTGACGTCGAATGTGGGTTTCGCGTTAAATACGTTGGTTGGTTGATGTGGCAGATTTGAAATCCACCCTCTATTTTTAGGCAGGGTATCGGGAAAATAACAGGTAATAATCGGGCCCCAACTGCCTGGCCTGCGACCTTTACTTGTTTATTTATGACGGTGCTTAGTGTGATCGCTGACTCAAAGACGCGGCAATCGTAGATCAAAACCTTTTAAAAAACGACCAAAATGGATAGGTACAATAAAAGTGCCGAGCTGCACATTTTGGGTCTTTCTCTTCTTTCCTCGAGCGAAACGGGTTCAGTGTGAAGCCACACATTCACAGAGTAAAAAAAGAAAGATACTTTCCAGCAGTTTCTACTGGTGTTATATTAACAGTTTTTTCCAAGGACAAGATTAATGATTCCTCCTCTTGAAACAATGCTAATGATCACCCCGAACGTTCCTTCTATTTATCTTAGCTCCGTAAATTAAAGGAACGGCTTTCGAATCTTCATTTCCCACAAGAGCTCTCTTTCCTCTTGCCAGTCGAATACCAATTTGTCCTTGATTAACTTAGCTTGCTAAAAAATAAGTGAGGATGATGACTTGAATTTTTGTCTCAAAATCATAGGTGGATGGTTTTTGGCTCCACGGATACCAGCCTGCTTCCTTAAATCATGTTCTTTCTATATATAAAGAAAACCTGGCAAGCAAAATGTTGTGCGCTAAGGTATGGCAAGATTCCTTTTATATTTACTGAAAAGTAATAGCGTCCGCGAAACAAAAACGGCAGTTGCCAATGGCGAGAATTCATCCTCAAACCCGGGCGTATTAACAGGAGGAGAGCCAAACAATAATTTGTACCAAGATTGCAATTTTCCCCACACTGACAATGTAAGAGAGAGAGAGAGGCGCTAAAATGACGGGAAAATATGTTCCGCGCTCGGCTGCCAATGCAGCAGCCCCTATAAGGCGAGGACTAAAATTAGCTAGGTCAAATTTGACACAGGGGGTTGCAAATGTGCTTAGCCACCCTCCTCGCTTCTGCACGCACACACACACACGCACGCACATGCACAGACATGTACGCACACGCGCCAACACGCACACGTGTACCTACTTCCGCACACATAGACACACACACAGAGACGCACACACATGTACGCACGCACGCACGCACAGATATATATATACGCAAACACGCACACACGCACACATACACACACGCACACACACACACACACACACAGATCAACAGACACACAAACACACACACACACACACACACACACACACACACACACACACACACACACACACACACACACACACACACACACACACACACACACACACACACAAATCGACAGCATCATTAGGCTTTTCAATAAACATCATCTGGGCTGGAAATGATGAATCCTAGCAGCGTTTGTTTCCAGCGTGTACCAGAGAGAGGCGGGAGGCAGGCTGGGGTGTTCAGGGGTATTGATATGCCCCATGTGGCGCCAACACCTGACACATTTCCTGGCAGCCATTCAGACACGCTGCCTCCCTTTGGCTCATCTGCACTTCCTGAAGACGCCCCGCCGAGCGCGCTCAGTGGGGGAGGGGGGGCGGGGTCAATGCAATGAGCTGCGAGGAAGACAGTTGGCACTAAATGGGAGTGTATGCAGAGGCGTTTAAAACATGGGATTTGTGCGTTCTTCTGTGATCGGGCTGTCACTGTTTCAGAGGGGGAAAAGTATGGAAGGTGGGAAGTTTTTACAGCACCTATACTTATGTTTCCTAAGACTTTGTTTGAATACCAGTTTAATAAATATCATTGTATCGTGTCTCTTTTCGAATTTAGTTCATATATGCAGCACTTTTCAGAGGATTTCTACTTTGCAACTCACAAATTTTTTTTTAATGGATTATTTAAACTAATTTGTGAGGAGGAGCTATCTAAAAACTATTGCCGGCAGAGTTAAAAGAGATGAAAAGGTTTTCAAATCCCATCCAATTCTCAAAACGTTCAATGCTAAAGGTACGACTGTCAAATAACTCCCACATTGATACTTCTGTTTAAGGCTTAGTTTTGCAGGACAGGACATCACATTGAATATTGCCTGAATTATGTCTCTTATTTTCGTCCCAATTCCAGAACAGAATATCCAAATCAATTCACGACTAGTTAATAATCAATTTAGTTTAAATAGCGCAGATCTGACAAGAAGACATACTGTTTCCAATGTTTGTCAACATTACATTTTTGAGTTTGAGTGATAAAAGGCCTTCGATCTAACGCCAGCATGATCAAATGAACATGTGCCTGGTTGTTTTTAAAAACAAGTCATCTTCTTTAGAAGCATCAAGTTCCATTTTGATTACATTCTTTTATGAAAAAGCAAATAGAATTAATGTGCTACACCACATCATGGGCTGACCTACATTTTTGTTATTACATTTTTGTCTTTTTATCCTAAATGTACATGAAAAATTATCTAAAACACGAATGAGTCTCCTTACAGCGGTCGTCTAGCACGTGAAGAGAAACAGGTTGTTGTGACATCTTCAACGAAGGGCGAAATATATTTGTCACCTCCCTTTATCGAAACGATTAAACAATGAGTGGTGCGATTGCTGTGATATATGGCGTTCAATTTTCAATATGACTACATGATTTACAATATGTGGGATCACGTTATCCGTGTTATTAATGACTTTAAAAATTACATGAAACCGACTGGGTTATCAAAGCACGCACACGCACACAGACACACACAAACACACCTGACAGACACACGCGCACACCGGACGCAGACACACACACAAAAACACACACATCTGACACACACACACAAACCTGACACACAAGCACACCTGACACACACACACACACACACGGACAAAGATACACACCAGAGACACACAGAGACACACACCAGACACGGACAAACACACACGGACCAACACGCACACACACACACACCAGACATACA
>NC_082385.1:31418917-31425318 GCF_031168955.1 Gadus macrocephalus
TAGTTTTTCATTTTATTTTATTCTAAAGTTATTAGTTAAGGGAATCATGTTTAAACTGTACATAGTTAACTTTTGAAAATATGTCTATCCTATTTGTTGTATTTAGTTTCATAACTGATATATGGAGGCATTGGGTTGCATAAGATAATTGGATTGATAGCTGGATAGATGTATTTTCTGGTCATGGTCAAGAGAGAACGCATATAACTAAAATCGCAAACAAAGTACAGACGGTATCTTAAGAACATTCTTGAATGAGTTATTCCCTTTATCGTTGTTATTAAGCAGTATTTCATCTCCTTTACCATCTTGCTAATAATTCAGGGCTTTGTGTGGAGACGTGCGGGGGATTAGTCTTGTGTTCGATGGCAGCTTGTTTGCTTTGTGGCATAATTTAAGGAAGCACTTATGTAGCTGATCAAACACACATGTCGGATTTATCTACATTTTGCTGCCTCTCAGAGATTAGCTTTTGTTCGCTCGCCACAAAGCTACGTTATCTTCTCAAGACATCGTTACGCCATTTTGGCTTTTGAAGAAGTCCTGCTGAACTCTGAAAACTGGCTTTAGTAGATACCCCGCGTGAATTAGATTTCCTCTTTGAATCGAAGCAAAATGAAAAGAAAAGGAGAAAATAATAACGTAATCCTGTGAAAATCTAGTTGTACTCTGATATTGAGGTATTGGATTCCTGGAATATAAAGACGTGTGAAAGGAATCTATGAGTCTGAAAGCATCACAGGGTGCGTGTGAGTGCATCTCGTCATATCTTTAATGTGCTTCATTCAGATTTGTTTCTGCTGAACTTTATTTACCGAGATGTTAGGAATATTGAGCAAATCACACACAAACATGTAAACACACGCTCGCACACAAAAATTAAACACACACACACACACACACATATACATGCAAAAAAAGATGTGCATACACATTTACACAAATTAAAACATAAACACATACACACAAATAAAAACACACACACACAATTGCTAAGACAAGCGCACACTCACACATTTTTGTGTGTGAGTCAGCGATATTTCTGAGGTCTGATCTCAAGAGCGGAGTCTATACAACCCCGAGAGTCGTAGAAAACAAACTGCTTTAAATCGCTCTCAGAAGAGCCAATAATGTGGCTGGGAATTTCATCCAACCTTTGGAGGGAAGATATTGTATAGAACCATGTATGGGTGAAAGGAACGGTACGACCTTTATAATATTTTGTGTGGAATGTTATTTAATTTTGATTAAACAAGGTTGGGTCCTGCCTCCTGACCTGATGTTATAGACAAAGGCACAGAGATGGGATTTCTTTGATTCGGTTCAAAGATTCATATTTGGTTTCCCACTTTTTCAGGGGGCTGGGGGGGGGGGGGGGTGGGGGGGGGGGGGGTTGCATGTGTGAAATATATAAGACTGTGATCCAAGGCTTCATAAAGAAACGTTTTCTGGTTCTATCTCTCACAACTGTCACCTTCGCTGTCTGTTTCGGTCTCCCTTGGAATTTATTGATTCGCAATTTACCCTGAAGGTATGCCAACAGTGTCGAGATAGAGGTTTTTCAAGAAAACATGTATTTGGAGTATGGCGTTTTTCAATGCTATTACCAACTGGAAAAATTGATACGTCTTTCCATAGTGCACACGCACGCAAGATATGCGTTTTAAAAACTAATAAAATACGAGAGAATTGTTTTTATTTGTATTTGTTTTAAATTCCCTCAAAACAATCGTTTTTTGAGAACCGTCGTCGGGATTAAACATTAAAAAAAAGTCTTCTGCAAATCTACGTATACAAAGAGCGATCTTGTGAGAAAAAACATGATTAACTTTGAAAAGTTTGCATTGCAAAGTCCGAGTCAATAGAGAAAATAACATGTGAGAGAAAGAAAGAAGGGAGGGAGTAGAGAGAGGAGTGGATTCCTTAAATCTTTAATCCTGAAAGAGACTGTATTCCCTTTTAAATGTCTCTTTAACACATAAACCCTCTAAAGTATAAATAAACCCTTATAAACACAGCAGAGGAAAAAACAGACATCACGACAGCAAACGGTACATCCCTGTTTTCTACGCGCACAATATACGGTCGGCCTAGGTTTTTTTTTCTGTGTGCATTTCCATAATTATCTATGATAAGCTTGTTAGCGATGCACCAACGTTTCCCGCAATGCTTAGCATTTAGTGGAGGTCATTTAGCTCATGGCTAACCTTAAGGCTACGCTAACACAATTGAAAAGTTGCCTTGAAAACAGCCCCGCCCCCCGGTTGAAAGTTACCCCGACAAAGTAGGGCCCTAGGTATGGGGTTGCATCACTTTACCTTGATGTGCGAGAGAGGAGATAAAAGGGAAAGCTGTGATTCGCCAGGTCGGTGGGTTTCGCATCGGTAACGACCCGCATTGTATTAATTCCGCCTGTGTTGTTTTTTTTTTTCTGTGTTATTTCAGCGAGGCAGTGACACTGCCCGGTGTGTTTCTGCTCAGCATTCAGGCGGCGCTTTTTGGGCGGATGATGATTACAATAATATTGTTGATGAACGAACAACACAGGGTTTTTAAAAAGGTTTCAATGCGGCATGGTTAGTGAGTACCCGCTTTGCATGTTAAAGCGTTTCAGGTCATGAAGACATTGGATTTAACTTTGATTCAGTATTGTTTAATGAGATGTATTGGCAGGGTGCGCCGCAACTTAGTTTGCATGATGAACATGTTTGATTATTATCAGTGACGTTACATACGAGTTTTAGAGTTTCTTGGCCTGCTGATACATTCTTTACCTCTGATCAATGGTCTGAATGGTAAATGCTAAATTGACTGCATTCAATAGCGCTTTACAGTATTGCCGAACAATCACCCGTTCATACACACATTCACACACTGGTCTCGCTCAGGGACACCTCGACACTCTACGAGCTAGGAGGAGCCGGGAATCAAACTAACGACCTCCCGGTGACCAGAAAACCCCCTCTGCCTCCTGATTCCCACATCGGTACAGTCACAGTCCACCAAAGTGTTCAATATTAGTTTGCTCCTCCCTCTGGCCGTTCACATCTCGGGTGGTAGCGGTCGTCTCTGTATCATCCTCACATCAACCCGTGTGAGACCGGTGCTCCAACGAAACCCCAGCGTACCCCACTTGCCTCGCCAGCGGTCACAGATAGCGAGCTACCACTGTGGGGGGCGATGAAACCGCAGGGGGGAATTCACAGCCCCTCCAGCGATGAGTGCCGTGACAATAAAGAGAAGGGGTTCTGTTTAGGGGAGCCACTGTCCCCCCCCTCCCCTGTGTCCCTCAGAGTCACGTTCAGAGCACACTGATGCAGGTAGGGCCCCCTCCTAATATCTGCCAACTCTAGTGAGCAACAGGGAGGGGATTGAGAAGCCATCTGTGCCAGCTACCGCTTGCCTTTGTCTCTTTCACTGTGGGATGAGTGCTGAGCTAGCTTACAGCGGGGCCGTCGCACCTGTGACTATGCCAATCTCTTGCAGGCTTGTATTTGTGTCTGTGATTTATGAACAGCGGCTATGTCTTTTTTGCTCGGTCCGGTGACAGAAATGTAATATTACTGGAACAGGCGGGTTTTATTCTTCAACACCCGAGATGTCGACCACATTACACGTCACATGAGATGTTGTGACAAGACGTAGGATAAGGCTCTCGATGTGTTTCTTAGGACCGCTGTTGTCGTATCGATCGATACAGCTCACGTCAGACGGCGACACATCGGCCGTAGTCATGGCGTTTGTTCTCTCACCGTCTCAGAAGGAACGGACAGCATTCTCGCGGATCTTTTGTTTTATTCATATGAAAGAAAAACCTTGAATCAACGTTATTGCAAAGTCGTACCTCTCCGTTCCCTCAGGGTTTTTCTTCTGCGGATGATGCCTTAGGTGGTCGGGGGGAAAAAAAGCTTTTGACTTCCGCGGGCCCTAGGCGTATTCATGCCAACAGGAATGTCGAACCACTTCATTCTTTATTGCTTGCAGCGGTCTACATCTCCCCCCTCCTGCGCGGGATTACAACTGAAATATTCATGGATGGGAATTCAATAATAAAATAGAAAAAATTTCCTATGGCATCACAAAGTGACTGCACTGAGTTTTCCTTTGCGGTCGCTTCAACCTTATGCCTCGCAGCGAGCCGGTGAAGGAGCTGGTGAAATGCTTTTATCAACTGGGGGGGGGCAGTGCAAAGTGTCCTTTCCACAGTGACACAAGACGACCGATGAAACATGATTGTTGATCTTTTCGTCATCTTTCTTTTTTTTTGGACAGTCACAGACCCAAAACAAAAACCACTTTCAATCTGGGCAATCCCATTGCTGATGAATATCAGGGGGAGCCTGAATGTCAAACAGTCACCCGGGATCACCTCACCTGTCGCGCGTTCACCGTCCAGGGGCCGCGGTGCACCGCGGCCCGTCTGAGACCTTTTAAAAGGCGCCGTCTGAAACGATTAATCACCTGACACCTCCGCCAATGCCCGCCGGAGGCCCCTCTCTTCAGGGGAGGGAAACAGACGATGCCCCCGCGACGATCGGGGCTATCTGGAGTTTGCAAAGATACAAAGAGGGGGAATGAATTAACGACCCGACGTTCGGCCGCGTGCCAAACGGGATCTGGCCACCGCCGAGTATTTTCGCAAAGCCTGCCAAAGGAGGCCGATGTATACACCAATGTATACAGGTGTCCTGGCATCAACAAAAGGGGCTTTTTGCTGCCTGAAAACCCTTACTTGATTGTGTTTAGGAGGACTATAGGAGATATTCATGCATAGTATCTGCCTTGCTGCAATGGCAGTAGTGATTTTCTGATTTTCTAAACTGTGCTGTATGGCCAGTGTAAAATATAAACTCAAGCCCAAGGTAGCTATGGTTACAGATCTATCAACATAATCAGGTTATGGTGTTTTGGGATTATTTTAGCCATGATAGTCATCTCGAAAGTGGCTTACATGGGATTCAGATACAGGTCGTTAAGGAGCATGTAAATGCTGTTACACGTCTTGTTCAAGGATGCAGACAGGTAGGGAAATTTGGGAATTAACCCTGTACCGTTTGGCCGCGAATCAAACACCTTGGCTGCCATGCTGGCTTAACACTTTATCGATGTGGATGTTCTTTCAAGCATTGCATTTTCTAACTTGCTAAAGAAAATCTACCTTGATACACTTAGAACGACCCCAGCGTAAAAGGCACTCCTGTAGATAGAGATATGCTGGAGATTAGTCGGTTGTAGGTCAGAGAAACAAGACAACAAAGGAGCCCATTCCTTTAAAAGTCACACTCAGTCTTCTGCTCCGTGTATATACGTGAGCCACCGTAACATCTTCTGAATTTGGCACCTGAGACATAATACTTGAAGCCTATTAAATTCTGTTCCACTCGGATGCTAAACCAAATTAGCAGAGGTCCTGAACTTCACTCCGAATGGCATGTTACCGCTTTACTTGCTCGATTAGTATTCTGTTAAGAGGTTGGGCGGCGTAATCAAACCCACGCCGCTGAGTGTTAGTGGAGCACGCTAAAAGACGAAGGGGTGAGGTAGTTTTTGCCCGAACGAGCCACAAAACTCAAGTATTTTTTTGTGTTTTTGTTTGTAAATGAAAAACTCTGCTTGTGAAGATAGTTGTGTTGGATCACCACACGTTTATTTTCATTTATGTTTCTCAGTCTTTTTAAATAGAATAACTTCACTGTGACCTTCGGTGTATAAACCATTGAAGTGTTGTCATTCTTGCCTCTTTAAATCTGTCAGTCAAAGAAATAGTTATAATCCCAAGATGCGGTTACTTTTTACATTCATAAATCCCCTTAACAATGTAATAACAAAAGAACAATTAATAACAATATGAACTTGACACAGTGCCAGGGTTTAGCATTCACTATCATCCAATGCCGTTAACTCCAAGACAAATTTATACCTAAAACACAACAGTCAGGATTTCTTTTTTTTTTTTTAAACGATCGTCTGAGTGCGTCCGATCCGATTTGCCTCCCGTCCTCACGAGGCAGTGAGCTGAGCCCGCGCCCCTCGGTGTCAGGTCTGCGGCTCCCTGCCGTGAACGGGTGAGCACACACGCCACACAGTCTTTGTTGCGCTGTCAGTTTACCAGTCGTCGCAGACCGCCGAAGGGGAGACGCTCGGAAACTCCTGGACCAGGTCTTTATTACCCCAGCCGCAGAGTCTGAGACGTTTCTCTTTTAATAAAAACAGAACCCTTCAGCCCCAAAGGACACTGCGTGCTTCGCTGCATGTTTGTAGTACAGAATGAAGATAGATATAGAATCCGTATTGTAGCGTGGCTGTTTTTTTTTGCTTGCGTCATGGAGGACTCTTGTCTATTTTGGCCGCAAAATTCAAAAAACATTAATTTGGTGATGCAGCCGTGTGATTATAACAAC
>NC_082385.1:31425418-31431869 GCF_031168955.1 Gadus macrocephalus
TCGACGAAGGGAGGATCAAACGCAACTTGGATAAAAAAGGAACTGCAAAAAGGAACGGTGTTGGGTGAGGGAAGGGGGGAAGGAGGGGGGAGATGAGGGGCGACAGTTCCAGAAGATGGGGAGAAGGGGGGAGGGGGGGGTGTGGAGGGGGAGGGGTCTAGGCGGGAGTCGACTCAATAGGCTTTTGGGCGTGTAATTTGTCGAATGGCAACAAGACTGCTGCCGTCGCCGCCTCTCCATGCTTAGGTCAGCGTGGAGAGGGAGGGAGGCTGATAAATAAATAAAGGAATAAGAGTAAAACCAAAGGTCAGCTTGACTGGGTCTCCGGCGCGGACTAAAGCTCTAAGTAGAAGGATAAGTATACACTAATGGCCATCTCTGGGAAATACTCGCGGCAGTGGACCGAGAGGCGTATCTTACCACCCTTACTGCCCCGGACTAGTGCTCTCTCTCTCTCTCTCTCTCTCTCTCTCTCTCTCTCTCTCTCTCTCTCTCAATCTCTCTCTCCCTCCCCCCCCCCCTCCTCTCTCTCTCTCTCTCTCTCTCTCTCTCTCTCTCTCTCTCTCTCTCTCTCTCTCTCTCTCTCTCTCTCAACACCCCCCCCCCCCCCCCCCCCCTCACCACCAACGTCTCTATGTTTTGATATGCCCGGGGATGTCGCTGCCTTTCGTGGTTTGCTGACTGGATTGTCTGTTTATAATTTATTGAGGGAGGGAGGGAGAGAGAGAGTGAAGGAGGGAGGAAGAGAGGAAGGGAGAGGGATAAAGAGAGAGGGCGAGAGGGAGAGAGCGAATGGATGAAAATATGAATATGGATATTTGATGAAAATATTGTGAATTGTTTAATCACAGTTTTTTTTTCATATCGTCCGGTGAAGTCATTATAGTTGCCTTTTGTTGCCGTGAGTAAACCGTCGCTTTATCTGAACACTCGTTCTGAATGTAGTCGGGCGGGAAATCTCGACTCGCCTCTCGACTCAAAATGGCGGTTCTCCTTCTCCCCGTGCCGTCTCTCCTATTCCTCTGGGCTGTGCATCATATCAACACAAACATTGGAGCTCCCAGCTTTGAACTGAAGTACCCCCAGCTGGCGTCAGACACAGCCAGGCTCGGAGAAACGGTCCAAGAGCAGCTTTGCCTCCCCCAGGAGTATACAGCCCTCGGTACCCGACTCCCAGCGGGAGATCCAAATGTACATTTGTTATCGGTTGGAAGTCCTTTTTCCTCTTATATAATCCAAGCAAACAACAACATCATGGTGTTCACTTCAGCGGACGTTGGGCCAACGTTAAGCAGGTCCGTGAGGCACAGATTGATGTTGTTCGAGGAAATTGGGTTGCTGAAGGACCAGGGAGAGGGCGTGGTTAAGTCGGGCGGCATGTGGCTCAGGTAGAGCGCGTCTGGTGGTCAGCGGAAGGTTGCTAGGTTGCCAATACCCGTGTCGAGGTGTCCCTGAGCGAGACGCCTCACCCTGAATGCTCCCGACGAGCCGGCCCGTTGCCTTCAGGGGTCGACTCCACTGTCGGTGTGTGAATGTGTGAATGTTGGGGAACATTGTAAAGCGCTTCGAGTGGCAAGCCGACAGTTAGATGAAGAACAGGCCCCACGTTTCTCACAAACTTTTGAGTGTGTTTACACCCTTTAATGTTCGTGTTTACACCACAGCCGATAGAACACACGTACAATATTTAGGTTCATTTGACAATTTTATCCCAACATTTCCTATGCCAGTGCAGGGGGTAGTCAGCTGAAGGAGTATCTTTGAGGGGGCACGCTAGTGGTAAAACGTTTGTAAACCACTGCTCTGTTCGATGCTGTACCCGCCTGAGGCAGTGTGCTGCTGGCGAAGGAGTCGGTTCCTTTCCTTAATTCTGATGAATTCCGATGAACAAGACAACGCGTGATTTACTGTCATACTGGGGGAGGGGGGGGGGGGGGGAAGGCCTTGCTGACTACACAGCAGGGCCCAGCGCCTGATACCTGGCAGCCGTCGTCTCAGCACGTCTCTCTCTCTCTCTCTCTCTCTCTCTCTCTCTCTCTCTCTCTCTCTCTCTCTCTCTCTCTCCCCCCCTCCTTGCTCTCTTGTTTCACGTTGTCAGAGTGCTGAGTCATCTCCGTGGCCAAAGCTCTCCTCGCGGAGTTCGGTGTGTTGTTTGTTTGTTGAAGCTCTGTGGAGAAGGAGAACGAGGAAGGGGAGGACGAGGAAGAAGAGGCTTGGGTTGAGTTCCGAGGGCGGGCGGGAAAGGTAGTTAAAAGGAAAGACTTGAAGACAAAGACAAACAGAAAAGGTCACAGAGCCAGATGTTAGGGGAGTTGCCTGAAGTGCTGCTTGGTCGGACACAGTTAATGAGCCTCTGAGTGGTGTGTGTGTGTGTGTGTGTGTGTGTGTGTGGTGTGTGTGTGTGTGTGTGTGTGTGTGTGTGTGTGTGTGTGTGCCTGTGTGTGTGCCTGTGTGTGTGCCAGTTTGTGTATGCCTGTGTGTGTGTGTGCACACGGCTGCATCATCAGCAAATAGATTGATCTCTTGACGCAACGTTTTATTATGCGCTCCCCGGAGTGTGATGTTAAAGGTCCCATGGCATGCTACTTCATGGATGCTTTAATATAGATATTAGTGTGCCCCTAACACAGTATTTGACGATGTTCCCGAATTTCAGTAGTTGGGCAGAATTACAGCCACTACGAGCAAATTCAGCTTTTCCCAAACGCGCCGTTTCGCTGTCTGTAGCTTTAATGCAAATGAGTAGGAGAGAGGCGGGTGGGGGTGTGGCCCTGAGCAGCTTGTGGCCACGGTACAACGTGCTCTGTTTACCTCGGAACGTATCGCAGTGGCGCATACAGCCTTTGCCCATGTTTTGTAAATATTCTAGAACCAACCCGGTATCACGTGATTTCGTGCTCATGCGCACAAACGTTAATCTGTGCGCATCGTGTCCCAGATCACGATTGTCCGACTTTTTTAGTGCTGCACAGAACGACATGTAAGCCAATGCATTCTGAATGGGAGCGTTCTCCGACAATTAACGTCGTTTTTGAGGAGGTCGCTTTCAAATCAGAAATGTTGACATATATATAACTAGATAATAATATATACAGAAATATATCTAGGGGGTGCACTGTACTATCTGCGCTCAACCCTTCTGAAGCTTCTCTCTCTCTCTCGCTCTCTCTCTCTATCCCTCCCTTTCTCTCTTTCTCTCTCTCGTTTCGTTTTGTGGAGCACGTCAATTGTCGGAGAACGCTCCTTCAGAATGCATTGGTTTACATTTCGTTCTGTGTAGCACTAAAAAAGTTGGACAATCGTAATCTGGGACACGATTCAATAGAATAATAACGTTTGTGCGCATGAGCACGAAATCGCGTGATACCGGGTTGTCTAGAACACTCCGGGTGCTCCGGCGGGAGACCTGGAGCTCTATATCTCAATAATATCAAATAGATATCTATATCATATGATCTATATTATCACGGCCAAAAGCTGTGTGCGCCTCCAGACGATATTATGAATCTCAAACGACTGCGTCGGGTTCTCCAACGTCTCTACGACGTTCTTCCACTTCCACATCAATCTGAAGGAGACTGAACCTCGACATGGATGAGGAAGGGATTGTTGCCTGCGATTGTTTCCGCTGTCGAGGCACCAACGCCTCAGAAGGGGGCAGCGTGCCTCGCGGCGGTGGTGCCTCACGGCGGTGGTGCCTCACGGCGGTGGTTCATCCCGGCATCGGTGCCTCGCGGCGACGGGCAGCAGGCAATGAGGCTACGATGGGAGGCAATCGCGGGCAACAATCCCTTTCTCCTTCATTGAGCAGTTCATGTACTGCAGGGAGGCAAAGCCAAAGTTATTTTCCCCCAATTCCTTCTCAACCGTGGCTGAGATACCCCCACTACAAGTCTCGTTGTTGAAATACCAGAGACATCAGAGAACCCGACGTGTTATGCGCCATAACACCAACAGCAGAACAGTTATCCAAATAAAAAAGAAGTGTACAACATTTGTGTTATAGTGTGTGTAATCACACACACACACACACACACACACACACACACACACACACACACACACACGTGGCACTCGCACAGTCGTAGCTCATTGTCTCATTGGAGGGCCAAATTCTCTAGGTGGGCAAGGCAGAGAAAGGGGAGGAAGACTGGTCCCTTATGACGACATACAGGGCCACATTCCAAATCAGTGCGTCTCTCTTTTCAAAGGTGAGCAGGATACCAACTGCTCGTTTTTACACCGAACGCAAGTTCTAGCCACTGGGGGACGATAGGCAGGCTAGGGTAACATATTAATGTTAGAAAACCTCATAAAGTGAGATTTTCATGCCATGGGACCTTTAAGAGATGAAAAAAAATAAACCTTTGTCACATCATGAGTGTGGTTGGACTCCATCTTCTGTCAGGTTGGGGGCGGTGCAACAGTGTCGAGGTGTCCATGAGCAAGAGACCTCCCCCTTACCGACATCACCTTCAGTGTGTGAATGAATGGGTGAATGGGGGCAACATTGGAAAGCGCTTTTGTTTGTTTTCTTTAATAAAATCGACCAGGGGAGCTTCCCCCCCAGGCCCCCTCCCTATATTTGTGGGCTTGGCAAAGACCGTCCCTATAGGTTGCTAGACCAGGGACCCAGCCATGCTGTGGTGGTTCCCTATCACCGGGACCTACAGAAGTATGTGTTCATAAAGGATTCGATTGATTCAGGGATGAACTGTCTGGAGTTTCGTGCGTCACGTCTGCCAGAAATAAGTTTGACAACAAACAATTATGCCTCAAATATGCCTGCGTATAAATGGGTTAACACGCTGGGGAAATTAAACGCTACTCTTGGATTTGCCGTGATAGACTTCTGCAACACATCATTTCACCCAATAGTGTCGGTCTCTTCCGGTCGGCCGTGGTATTAAAATGTGATTTCAAAAATGAATAATAAAAAATCGAGGGAAGTTGAAAAGCAAGACTTTGCAGAGTTGGAGTAGCATACGTTGTCAGTTCAGCAATGCGTTCATATGTATAATACATATAATACATGAAAACATCCATAATGTATGAGCAAAGCCCGAATACATCTTCTGTGGTCTACTGTTTAGTGTCTCTCTCTCTCTCTCTCTCTCTCTCTCTCTCTCTCTCTCTCTCTCTCTCTCTCTCTCTCTCTCTCTCTCTCTCTCTCTCCACTTCAAATATATGTCTTGCGGCCTGCTGTTTAACGGGCTGATCCCAGTAGCTGTCCTTGTGTTTGCGCTCACATTGTCTTCATGCGGCTAGCTTCTCAGCATGGCCTATTTATGTCAGGTCTAATTCAAATTTGTTTTCTCTGAAACCGCAAAGGCTGCAGTTTTTATCCTGAGACAGAATTGCGTTTTCATTCTCCCCTCACAAAGGGATATCCTTTCGCGGCCGGTTATCGCACTGAAACTGCTTGGCGTCATGGGAGCTGTGTTGGGGTCCGGTGACGACCAACACGACCAACACTCCATTTAAAGGGGTGATATCATGCTTTTTCAACCGTTCCCTTTGCTTTTGACAGTTATATGCCGTATGTTTACACACTTCAGTTCTGCTAAACTAGAAAAAAACGAAGTCTGGGCCAGGAGGAGTGCCCACAAAGGCCTTCGTTAAGTGTGTGAAACAGCTCGACGGCGCTCAAACTTTACTTCCATAATAGTGTGATGTCAGAGACCGTGCAGTGAAGTGCAGAAGTCCCGCCTCCCGACTACCCGCAATGTTTTTATAACTCATCGGGGGGGGGGGGGGGGGGGGGGGGGATTTGCCGACCTATGTGCAAAAGCGTTCGACCAATCGCAACAGAGTGGGCGTGCTGACCAATCACAGCAGACTGGGCTGCTCGGGAGGGGGGGGCCTTAAAGCGACATGACATCAAATCTGACGGTTTTGAAAGACACCGAAATCGAGAGCGAACACAGTGCGGGAATAACAAGGTATTTCTACCATACAGACATGTCACCCTGTTCTAGTAGTACCCCCAAAATGCAGTTATTACCCCCTTCCCCCCAAAAAAAACATGATATGGGATCTTTAAACGAGCGACCCCCAACCGATCTGCAAACCGAACGGGGGTCTCGGTGAGGACAGGGCTCCGGGATGATCCCAGATGAGGCCGTTTAAGCGCGGCCGTATCACAGCTCACGGCTCCGCGGCTAATAACGCTAAGTCTTATCTCAGCGCTGAGCTTGCTGCTGACAGCGGCGGCGGCGGGGGCGGGGGCCGGGGCACGGAGACTCACCCTGCTCTGGTGACTCTGAGCTCCCCCCGACTGCGAAGGGGAAGGCAAGGCTGCAGACCACCCAATGACCAGGTGGTGTGTGAGTGTGTGTGTGTGTGTGTGTGTGTGTGTGTGTGTGTGTGTGTGTGTGTGTGTGTGTGTGTGTGTGTGTGTGTGTGTGTGTGTGTGTGTGTGTGTGTGTGTGTGTGTGTGTGTGTTTGGAAG
>NC_082385.1:31431969-31456969 GCF_031168955.1 Gadus macrocephalus
CGTTGATAGTATCATTATTGTAAACACTGAAAGAGGTACGTGCTGGCCAGCCTTTCTGTGTTCGTAAAATACATCAGTTATATATATATATTTTTTTTTTTGACAACATTATTTAAATCGCTGTGCATTGACCCACAGCTCGATTTTTAGGTCGTTTAAAGTTGGGTGAAATGTGACACCCTGCACCGGTATGCCGAGGTCGCGAACACCATAGAACGTATGTTCATGACCTGGTGTAATGTGTACATCGGGCCAACCCCCGTCGCACGACGGTGGGACGGGAGGAAAATGCTTCCCCTTGTTGCCATGGAGACCATGAGAGAGAGCAAAACGGCAGAGGGGAGAAGGGGAGGAAGTGTCTGAAGGGATGGAGGGATTCAGCGTAGACACCGTTTCCCATCCCGACACACACACACACACACACACACACACAAACACACATAGACACAAACACACAAACACACATACACACACAGACACACACACACACAAGGTTCTCTGTGTCCGTGATGCAGCCCTGTTGCCATGTCGTTTTCATTCAGCTTGGCAGAATTAGCCGACATTCAGCCTCAGCTGTGTGTGCGTGTGTGTGTGGTGGCGTTTGTGTGTGTGGCTAGTTGTGTTTGTGTGCCTGCGTGTAAGTCTGTGTGTAGATATGTGTGTGTGTGGGTGAGAGTGTTTCGGATAGTGAGTTTGTATGAGTGTGTGTGTGTGTGTTGGCGTGAGTCTGTGTGAGCCTATGTGTGTTTATCAGTGTGTGACTCCATGTATATCTGTGTGGGAGTCTTTGTGTAGTATCTGTTTATCAGTGTGTGAGTCTGTTTGTGAGTCTGTGTGTGATTCTCTATGTATTTCTGTGTGTATCAGTATGTGTAACTGTGTGTGTGTGTCTGTGTATCTGTGTGTATATCTGTGTGTATCAGTATGTGTATCTGTGTGTGTGTCTGTGCAGTTGTCATGCTTTGCCGGTGTCTCACTTTCCCCTCCCTCTTCCTCCTCCTCCTCTTTCTCCTCATCCACCCAGAGTGTCTGCTGATCAGGGTCGCCTTGCATCGGGGTTCTACAGCCGTTTCCATGGAGACCCCCCCCCCCCCCCCCCTCCCACCAACCAAATGGTGAGTCAGCTGGACTGTGGCTATCGATGACACTGAATCTTAACTCTTTCTCTCAAACACACACACACACACACACACACACACACACACACACACACACACACACACACACACACACACACACACACACACACACACACACACACACACACTTCCTCTCCACCGGCTCTCTAGCTTACTAATGAATTACACCTTTTCTGGCAGTAGTGTGTGTGTGTGTGTGTGTGTGTGTGTGTGTGTGTGTGTGTGTGGTGTGTGTGTGTGTGTGTGTGTGTGTGTGTGTGTGTGTGTGTGTGTGTATGAGAGAGAGAGAGAGAGCGAGCGAGAGAGAGAATGAATGAATGAAAGAAAATGTTTGTGTGGTTCGAAAGATAATGAAAGAAAAATGAGTTGCTGTGTTTGATTGAGACCTAAGCAGGATAATCTCTATCTGTGGTATATGTGTGTGTGTATTTCCGTGAGTAAGAGTAAAAGAAAGAAGGAATAGTCTGTGTATGAGTCACCCTTGCGTGTGTGTGTGTTTGTGTGTGAATGTGTTTGTGCGAATGAGATAGAGAGACAGAGAGAGAGGGCGGGTTAAGAAAGAGTGGAGAGAGAGGGAGAGAGAGCTAGGGGAGAGAGAGAGAGAGAGGGGGAGAGAGCAAGGGGGGGAGAGTGAGGGGGTGAGAGCTGAAGGGAGAGAGGGGGAGAGACCAAGAGGGAGAGAGAAGGGGAGAGAGAGACAGACTTCACTAGATTGGAAAGAGAGAAATGCGACAGGTCTCTCTCGCTCACTCCCTGTGTGATCCTCACCCATCGAGGCGGGGGAGGGCTGTTTGTCGAGTCACAGAGTGGGAGATTGGGGGGGGTGAGGAGGGAGGGGGGCGGGGGGGGGAGGGAAGAAAGGGAGGCGGGGAGTGAGAGAGACAGCGGCAGTCGAGCGGAAAAGCTACACTGTCACACCGCCACGAATAATTTACCACCTGGGTCTCATTGGGGCCCTCTCCCCTTCTTTGCCTCTTCCTCTCCATCCCTTCCAGTGCACAATGCCCCCCTCCGCCCAACTTTTTCCTCCCCCTTTTTTCTGAGTCTCACTGAACCTCCCACACGATTTTACTGTTCCCTCTCTTTTCACTCCTCCTTCTCTCCTCTCTCTCTCTCTCTCTCTCTCTCCATCCTCCTCTCCTCTCTCTCTCTCTCTCTCTCTGTCAATCTCTTATTCACTGTCAATCTCTTATTCACTTTCAATCAACTCTCTCTCTCCCTCTCTCCCCCCTTCTAGCCCTCCAGATTCCTCCCTCTCCCATCTTCCCACTTTTTCTTTCATTCCCCCTTCTCCCCTCTCAAAGAAACACATTCCCTCTCCCATTTTCTCTCCTCCTTTCACTCTTGTTTACTGCTCCTCACTCCTCTCTTTTCCCTCCTCCTCCCTCTCTTTCATTCTCCTCGCCCCAAAGATACCTCCCTCTCCCATCGTCTCTCGTGATCTTCTTTTACTCCCCCTCTCTCCCCTTTATCCTCAAAAAACACATTCCCTCTCCTATTTTCTCTCCGCTCCTCTTACTGTTTTTCACTGCTCCCCCCCCCCCCCCCCCCCCCCCCCCCCCCCCCCCCCCCCCAACTCCACCTTCCCCCTCCATCTTCCTCTCTATTTTTAGAGCAGAAATTGGTAGATAATCCCCGGCCCTGGCTTTGAAGGGTTAGCTTTGAAGGATGAGACGGGCAGCGTAAGCGTCAGCGCTACAGGGCGAAAAGGGCGGGAAGAAGAAGCTCAACTGTTTTGAGGTCTTCGACGACGAGTTCTGACGTAATAATAAAAAAACACGGATATGATGATGAAAACGAAAGAATGTGTAGCACACGTTCCACATGTGCGCTCGCCACGACGAACAAATGTTTTCGAGGTTTTGACGAGCATCCGAATTTGCGAAACAAAAATGACCATAACAAAGAGTTAAAAATCCTTTGAAAGTCGGACGGGCTTGTGGAGGTCCAGAATCGCAGGCTTGTGCGTGGGTGTGGGCGACACACACATGGCATGAAAGACAAGCGATGTCAAGTTACTCTGTGTTGCCGTGGCGATTGGGTTTGTGTGTTGGTCCTGGAAGAAGAAAAATAAGCAAGGGTTCCTGGAAAGCGACAAAAACCAGTTTACAAGGTTGAGCCTTCATCTGTTAAACTGCACACGCACAAGAGTGTAGCTCGGGTGGGGTCGGAGCGGGTGGGGGGGTACGTTTATTGCATCCGATTGGACGGTTTGTGTTGTCGGTTTTTATCCTTTTTTTATGGGGTACTAAAGAGAAAGATTGGGCGGACGAGAGAGAGAGGGGGGAGAGAGAGAGGTGAGAGAGGGAGCGGGAGAGAGAGGAGGGAGAGAGACATTGTAGAGGAAGGATAAAGAGCGAGACTGAACATCTCAGGAGGAGATGTATAGATAGAGAGCGAGAGTTGTTGAGGAACAGCCGTCCAGAGAGAGAGCAAAGATAGATTAGATCAGCGAGAGAGAGAGAGAGAGAGAGAGAGAGAGAGAGAGAGAGAGAGAGAGAGAGAGAGAGAGAGAGAGGAAGATGGGTCTGTACCGAGAAGCAAGAGTGAAAGAGTGGCAGGAGAGACCCAGAAAGCAGAGTGTGAGAAGTGTGAGAGAGAGGTACAGAGCGACAGCCAGCCAGAGAGAGAGAGAGAGAGAGAGAGAGAGAGAGAGAGAGAGAGAGAGAGAGAGAGAGAGAGAGAGAGAGAGAGAGAGAGAGAGAGAGAGAGAGAGAGAGAGAGAGAGGGTCTTAGGTGAGCGATTAGAGCGAGAGAGAGCGAGTTGGAAGGGAGTCCGGCCACACAGAGAAACACGGAGACGCAGTGACAGCCAAGGAAGAATAGAGGAGAGTGGGAGCCTTGAAGGCCGAATTGGCAGCAGAACCCTCGACTTCACTCTCTCACAGACAGGTCTGACCCGAGCCTTTCACTTCTGCTCAGTCCGTCAGCACGGCGATGGCGGGAGACGGGGGCGACGGTGGCGTCGGCATGGCGATCCCCGTCCAGCCGCCAACACAGCTGAACGTCGCGATTGGTGGTCCGAGGTGTTGTCTTGACCGCCCAACCACAACACCACCCCCCTGTCGTCTCTCCATCTTTCTGTCTCTGGTGTCTTTTGACAAGAAAGAAGGGGGTCGTCATGGAGATGGAGGTAGAGGTGGAGGCAGGTGGGGTGGAGCTGGAGGGGGGCAGAAGGGGTCTCGTTAAGATTCAAAATGGAGGGAGAGACAAAAACGTGAATGGAAACGAATGGAGTGGAACACTGCGGGACTTCTTAACAGGGCAGACTGTCACTCCGCTGTCTGGCGCTATTCTCTCGTCATCCAAAGCGCTGTATTTGGTGTTGAATGCTTACTGTCTAGAGCTATACTATTGCCCCCTGCAGCTATGCTATTGGTGTCAAAGCTAACTGTCTAGACTTATATTAATGCCATCTACAGCTGTGATTTTTGTGTCGAAGGCCAACTGTCTAGAGCTAACTTTTGCCGTTTGTGCCTATGCTATTGGTATCGAAACCTAACTGACGGTTAGGTTTGTAGCTGTGGCTATGCTATTGGTGTCAAAGCTAACTGTCTAGAGCTATACACTTGCCGTCTGTTGCTATGCTATTGCTGTCAAAAGCTACTGTCTAGAGTTATACTAGTGCCGTCTTTTGCTGTGCTATCGGTGTCAAAGCTAACTCTAATGTTTGGCTGTCTAAAGCTGTTCCTATGCCGTCTCAGAATGTTGTATTCACGTTAGAAAAAACATCAGATGTGTACGCCGACATGTTTTGATGTGCCATGTTAACACGTAGCCACGCAGAGCTCATATTTCCAAGACCAAATACAGCCTTTTTAATTTATGCCCGTCAGAACACACATACACACAACAAACACACACACACACACACACACACACACACACACACACACACACACACACACACACACACACACACACACACACACACCATAATCCATACACACACACACACACACCTGGAAGATGCCAAAATCCTCAGCGTCACCCCTGGGTCTAGAAGCTTGGAGCTAGCTGGCCGTCGTCCAAAGCATCCACAAGTGACCGTGTCGCTCAAGAACCAAATAAAAGTCCACAATGTTGGCCAAACAAACAGTGAATCACAAAGGAGAAACTGCAAAAAAATATAAGAAAACAGATGGCCTAAACAAATTTGGTGTCATTTCAGAAGTGTCTTTGTTCCACGTACAAAGTAAACCGGCCTCTTTACGATAATCTTTATGTTCCTAGCGCGACAAAAAGGATAAGTATCATCAGATGTATTGTCCAACCAAATCTCAACAGGGAGCTAATTTACCTCTTGGTCCCAAACGTCCCCAGAACTGCTGAGGAAACAGCAGCTCAGCGAATTACAAGCTGCTAATGCACAATTCAACTGTTTTGTAGCCAATTATGGAGCAGTCCAATGATCCAAACTGTCCCAAAGATCAATATTTTCCGAAAATAAAGCTACTAAATAGTCTGTACCTACAGTCGGGGTACATTTCAGCCAACAAAAAAGACTAGTCGACTAATATGTTTTTATTTACATAATTCTGGATTTTTTCTATTCACTCAGTTCGACAGTGGTATTTACTGTACCTGCATTAACATTGACATTCAGGGAATTTAGCAGACGCTTTTATCCAACAGCCTTCCATCCAATATATGTAGGGCTGAACAATAAGTTAAGTCACGGGAAGATAACCAAACGGCAGGGAATCGTTGGGTTATTAGCCGATCGATGCACTCTCATTGGGATATGTAATCTGTTTACGTTGTAATTGGATTATCTCAGATCACCTGAAGGTTATAGAAATGGAAGCAAAAGAAGGCTCAGAGAGGAAACATGGAGATAAATGTGATTTCTGTGTCCGCAAGATGAGCTATTGACTCTTGTCTCCTTCACAAAATGTAGATGAATAGCCTGTCCGTATCACTTGACAACTCAAGTGATGCACGGACATACAGCTACATATGGACGATAGTTATTTGTATTTGATAATGTATTGAACATGGGTATAGGATAATGTAGTGTAGGGGTTCGCACGACAGATTTTCTTTGATTATTGGATGGCAGGCCCGAACATCAAAGTAAAAAGGCTCAAAAGGTTGTTTTCACACCTGGATTGTGAAGATTTGGTCCGCTGAAGTGGTGAAGTTGGTAGGCCTACATTGTTGGATTTTTTATTCGGTTTGATTTGAGTTCACACAGGACTTTGTCAAGCGAACCAAACAATGTAAAGACATGTCACGCTGTCGTCTGTTTGAAAAGAAAAACATGGGATTCTGAATTAATTTAGGCTTAACTTCTTTATTTGTTCGCCTGTCTGTGTGCCAGCAATGATCTACATAATAATCACGTTTGCTTTCAGATATATTCATCTAAATAGAGGATGCTTCTATCCGAGGCACTCAAAGCGGAGAACAACCAAAGCGTGAAGCGACTTAAAGTTCAACAATCAAACAGAACAAACGCGATCACGGCAGCGACACATTTGCATTTACGCTCCCAGGCACGTCAAAGACGCTAGCATGTTCACCATCACAGCCTTCCGCAGCTGTACAGCGGAACACAACACGCTACACAATGCCTTCTCTTCTCCAGGCACTTCTTTGTTGAAGGATGCCCGGGAACTTTCTTTTACAAGAACCACGCAGGGAAGGTGTTCGTTCCGCCAGGCAAAGAAAAACCAAGCGTTAAAGTAAAGCGCCACGAAGACATGACACAAAGAAAAGCATGTTAAGGATTACAGCTTTTGCATCGCCAACCGCTTTGCCTTTCAAATGTATTTCTCTCCCAACCCCCCACTCCCAATGTGTTGCCCCAGGCAACAATTATCATTTTTTATAATTAGCTCTTCAATAATTAGTTCCGATGAATTTATTCTGAAATGTAAAAACCCTGCGTTCTGCGTTTCATCGGGCATGTCGCAGCGTTCTCACGTCGGAAGGCGAGCGTAATGAGACATCCTGCCTCCCACCTCAAAATAAAACCAACGGTTTTCAAAGTCAAAACATCCAACTTATTATTGTGTATTATCCCGGTAAGCCGGTGGACTTTTAGTTGGCTTACATTTTGCTCCCCGACCCTCTTCACTTTTTAAGTTTCGTTTCGTGGTTTGTATATTGTTCAAGGCTCTTCCCCTATGCTTTAGGTTGCCAAGGCCGTATTTCATTAATGCTGTACGTACTGAAAGCTGAAAGCTTTACCTGCCGCACTTTCCGCTGCATGCAATTAAAGGTATTCACTCTTAAAGGCATTCAGAGTAAGGCCTTCGCATATATTTTATCGTTTGATACTTTATATTTGTCTAAACTGGTTCGCTACACTTGCTGTTCACTTATCAAGCATTGAATAGACTTTACTCTCTACGAAGATTGAACTGCTTTGGCCTTCATCATGTGGTAATACAACTAAGAATATGTTAAAAACAGTAACAAACAATATATGAGGCAGCATCAGAACAGGTAGCATTTACATTTGAATAAAGACGACAAAAAAAACAAGGCTATAGAAAATGCGATTGATTGAACTTCCATTCAAATATTTAATCAAAATAACTCTAACTGAATTGTGGGTTGCATTACCACTCTGCATATTTAATTGCTGATTGCAAAATGCGTTGTCATTTGAAAATAATACTTCCCTAGTTCCTCTCCTGGAACCGTCACCTTATCGTGGTGGAGAGGTTTGCGTGTCCCTGTGAACCTGAGAGCTGTGTTGTCTGGAGCCTTGTGCTCCTGGTAGGGTCTCTCATGGCAGAGTGGTCTCAGGTGAGGGGCCAGACTAAGAATGGTTCACAAAACTCCAATGAAGAACGAAAAAAGAGGAGATGTGACCCGGCCCGGAGGAAGCCCGGGGCCCCCGTCTGGAGCCAGGCCCAGACGGAGGGCTCGATGGCGAGCGCCTGGTGGCCGGGTTTGCCACGGAGCCCGGTCGGGCACAGCCCGAACAAACTACGTGGCACCCCCCCTCTCTTCATCCCATGGGCCCACCACCTGTGGGAAGACCCGTTGGGGTCGGGTGCGCAGCCATATGGGTGGCAGCGAAGGTCAGGGGTCTCGACGGACCAGACCCGGGCGGCAGAAGCTGGCTCTGGGGACGTGGAACGTCACCTCGCTGTGGGGAAAGGAACCGGAGCTTGTGAGGGAGGTGGAGCGCTATCAGTTAGATCTGGTGGGGCTTACCTCCACGCACAGTCTCAGCTCTGGTACCGTACTCCTAGATAAGGGTTGGACTCTATTCTTCTCCGGAGTTGCCAAGGGCGTGAGGCGCCGGGCGGGTGTGGGGATACTCATAAATCCCCGGCTGAGCGCCGCGGTGTTGGAGTTTACCCCGGTAGACGAGAGGGTCGCCTCCCTGCGCCTAAGGGTTGTAGGGGGGAAAACTCTGACTGCTGTTTGTGCGTATGCACCAAACAGCAGCTCAGAGTACTCGGCCTTCTTGGAGACCCTGAATGGAGTCCTGTATGGGGCTCCAGTAGGGGACTCCGTAGTTCTGCTGGGAGACTTCAACGCCCACGTGGGCAACGATGGAGACACCTGGAGAGGCGTGGTGGGGAGGAACGGCCTCCCTGATCTAAACCCGAGCGGTCGTTTGTTATTGGACTTCTGTGCTAGTCATGGATTATCCATAACAAACACCATGTTCGAACATAAGGGTGCTCATAAGTGTACCTGGTACCAGAGTACCCTAGGCCGAAGATCGATGATCGATTTCGTGATCGTGTCATCTGATCTGAGGCCGCATGTTTTGGACACTCGGGTAAAGAGAGGGGCGGAACTGTCAACCGACCACCATCTGGTTGTGAGTTGGATCAGGGAATGGGGGAAATTTCCGGATAGACCTGGTAAGCCCAAACGAGTAGTGCGGGTGAACTGGGAACGTCTGGAGGAGGCCCCCGTCCTAGGTATCTTCAACTCACACCTCCGGCGGAGCTTTTCTGGCATTCCTGTGGAGGTTGGGGGCATTGAGCCGGAGTGGGCGGTGTTCAAAGCCTCCATTGCTGAAGCTGCGGTGGCTAGCTGTGGCCTCAGGGTCTTAGGCTCCTCAAGGGGCGGTAACCCTCGGACACCGTGGTGGACTACGGTGGTCAGGGAAGCCGTCCGACTGAAGAAGGAGGCCTTCCGGGATATGATATCCTGGAGGACTCCTGACTCGGTTGCAGGGTACCGACAGGCTCGAAGGGCTGCAGCGGCTGCCGTGTCGGAGGCTAAGCAGCGGGTGTGGGAGAAGTTCGGAGAGGCCATGGAGAAGGACTTTCGGTCGGCACCAAAGTGTTTCTGGAAGACTATCCGGCACCTCAGGAGGGGGAAACGGGGAACCATCCAAGCTGTGTACAGTAAGGATGGGACTCTGTTGACCTCAACTGAGGAGGTCGTCGGACGTTGGAAGGAACACTTTGAGGAACTCCTGAATCCGAATAACACGCCCTCTATGTTGGAGGCAGAGCTTGAGGTTGATGGTGTTTCGTCGTCAATTTCCCTGGTGGAGGTCACTGAGGTAGTCAAACATCTCCGCAGTGGCAAAGCCCCAGGGATTGATGAGATCCAGCCAGAAATGCTAAAGGCTCTGGGTGTTGAGGGGCTGTCATGGTTGACACGCCTATTCAACATCGCGTGGGAGTCGGGTACAGTGCCAAAGGAGTGGCAAACCGGGGTGGTGGTTCCCCTGTTCAAAAAGGGGGACCAGAGAGTGTGTGCCAATTACCGGGGTATCACACTTCTCAGCCTCCCTGGTAAAGTCTACTCCAAGGTGCTGGAAAGGAGGGTTCGGCCGATCGTCGAACCTCAGATTGAAGAGGAACAATGCGGTTTTCGCCCCGGACGTGGAACTACGGACCAGCTCTTCACTCTCGCAAGGATCCTGGAGGGGGCCTGGGAGTATGCCCATCCGGTCTACATGTGTTTTGTGGATCTGGAGAAGGCGTATGACCGGGTCCCCCGGGAGAAACTGTGGGAGGTGCTGCGGGAGTATGGGGTAAGGGGGTCTATCCTCAGGGCCATCCAATCTTTGTACTCCCAAAGCGAGAGCTGTGTTCGTGTTCTCGGCAGCCAGTCAGTTTCGTTCTCAGTGGGTGCTGGTCTCCGCCAGGGCTGCGCCTTGTCACCAATCCTGTTTGTGATATACATGGACAGGATATCGAAGCGTAGTCATGGTGGGGAGGGGTTGCAGTTCGGTGGTCTGAGGATCTCGTCACTGCTTTTTGCAGATGATGTGGTCCTCATTGGATCATCGGCCTGTGACCTTCAGCACTCACTTGATCGGCTGGCGGCCGAGTGTGAATCGGCTGGGATGAGGATCAGCACCGCTAAATCTGAGGCCATGACTCTTAGCAGGAAACCGGTGGATTGCTTACTCCGGGTAGGAAATGAGTCCTTAGCCCAAGTGAAGGAGTTCAAGTACCTCGGGGTCTTGTTCGCGAGTGAGGGTACTATGGAGCGTGAGATTGGCCGGAGAATCGGAGCAGCGGGGGCGGTATTGCGTTCGCTTTACCGCACCGTTGTAACGAAAAGAGAGCTGAGCCGCAAGGCAAAGCTCTCGATCTACCAGTCGATCTTTGTTCCTATCCTCACCTATGGTCATGAGGGCTGGGTGATGACCGAAAGGACGAGATCGCGGGTACAAGCGGCCGAGATGAGTTTTCTCAGAAGGGTGGCTGGCGTCTCCCTTAGGGATAGGGTGAGAAGCTCAGCCATCCGTGAGGAACTCGGATTAGAGCCGCTGCTCCTTTACTTAGAAAGGAGTCAGCTGAGGTGGTTCGGGCATCTGGTAAGGAGGAGACCTCGGGGAAGACCCAGGACTAGGTGGAGAGATTATATCTCAACACTGGCCTGGGAACGCCTTGGGATCCCCCCGTCAGAGCTGGTCAATGTGGCCCGGGAAAGGGAAGTCTGGGGCCCCCTGCTTGAGCTGCTCCCCCCGCGACCCGACCCAGGATAATCGGATGAGGATGAGGATGAGGACTTCCCTAGTTGAACATGGCATGCACTGTCATAGCTTCTCAAACAATATTAGAATCCCTGGTTAGCATGTCACAGAGTGCTGGGTCACCACTGGGACCAGTCATACCAGTGACTATTCCCAGTTTATTACAATTATGATGCATTATGCATATAGTCTTGAGTATTTGTACACTTCTTAAAACAAAAACAGACAAGTTAACAGTCCCAAGTACATGTCTGCACTACGTCTACACAATAAGCACACAACCGCTATCACACTCTGACACGGAGACTCCGAAACTCAATATACCGTGGCCTCGGTTTCCCACTGTTCAAACACTGTCTCCACTTAATTTAAACCCGTGGAGGATTAAAACCACCAAAAAAAGGGTGTTTTCTCCTACTCTCCTGGACTACTCCTTTAATCTCCTTAACCGAGTGTTCCTCTCTCTCCCCTAAAAAAGAGTCTTTAGTATCATCCTCCCTCCTGCCTCCTGTATCCGAAATTCAGAGGACAATGCGGTGAACACTCTCTCCCCCTGCAAACAGGCCCTCTTTTCCATCACCAATGGAAGAAAGAAAGCGATTTAGCTCAAATTACCGCTCGCTTTCGTGAAAGTGGTTTAAAAAGACGCAAAGCTCGGGATAAGAGCAGCCCCACCAACAGGAAAATGCATTTTTTTGCGAGCTGTGCTCAAAGGGCGGTGGAGGACATTTTGTCGGTTCCTTTTCTGTGTTTTAATGCTTCTCTCTTGTTCTTCACCTTTCTGACACCCAGGCGGTGGATCTGTAATAAACTGAGGACAAACGACGAGTCGCTCAGGCATCCAACAGGGCCGAGAGCAGCAGACACATGAGAGAATAACACAAATTATTTATTGGACAACGGTTGCGTCGGCGAGCCGATGATTCAGTGTGATGTCAAGCGTGTGACGAGTGTGTGTGCACACTTTTGAGTAAAGCGGGCTGCGTGTTGCGCTTTCGCGGTAACAACAAGGAGCCACTCACACGGCCAATGACAGCACTGGGAAAGGGAGGGAAAAAAAAGAAAGAAAATGGCCGCCGTGGGGCGTTCATGATGCCCACGCACGTGTGGAGAGATTGACAGTTGGCAGATTGGGGAACTCGGGAAGGCGTGAGTTACACTAACTTTTCAGATGTGTTTTTATCTGGAACTGTTTCAACATGTCTAAAAGGGTCGGACTGGGAAAAGGCATCAACACATGATGTCACATAGTTGGAACTCCTTATGTTTGCGTGTGTATACACACACACACACACACACACATAGGCCTACACACAAAATACTGCCTCTCAATACGGAGATGTTTAATGTGTATTTGGGCGGAAACCCACATCGAATCCTCGGTTTGTTTTTCTATCCACCCGCTGCTCCTCATCCCAGTGGCACTCTTCGTCGTTACTCAAAGCCTTATTCATCTTCATTTCTCAGTTAAGACCTTTGTTCGGTGTTGATAGTTTAGGAGACCCACTGAATCCTACGACCCATCGTGTGGTTGGTTCAGTCTCTCTCTCTCTCATGCTTTCTTTCCTGATCTCCGATATCTCAGTAGAGTATGATTAGGTCAACTTAGGGTTGTTGTTTAATCAACCATATTTTCAACCCCCATTTCAGTCAAAGTTGTAATACGTTGCGGCCGCATGAATGAGTTTCATAGGGGCTGTAACAAGCATGCTTGAGACGACCTCAGCCAGCGACACTTCAACCGAGCCGACTTTGGACGTTACAAAAAGGCGAGTCTGCTAAATGACTAAAGGACTAAAGTGCTGGGTGACATGCCCCGATGTCGATGCCTACTGGTTGGGCGGTCATCTACCGGGGGGGGTGGGGGGGGGGGGGGGGGGGGGGGGGCTGTCAGATTCCCCCCAGCCCATCGGCCTGACATGACTGGGTCAACACGTGTTGCTCGCTGTCATGACGTTGGTCGCTATGACGCTCCACCTTCGTACATGAGCTGGGGTTCCATGTTGCCAAGCAGGAGATCTCGCTGTGTGTGCGTGTGCGTGTGCGCGTGCGCGTGCGTGTGTGTGTGTGTGTGTGTTGTCGCTCACCAGCTCCCCGCAAAAAAAAGACTCAAGGATAACTTGTTCAGAGTTCACCTGGACTCTGCATAGCCTCCCTTCTGACCCCCTCCCCCCGCACACCCTTACACATTTATTGTATGTTGTACGCACTAAAAAATAGTACTAGTAGTAATAGTACTATCTTTGTTGTGTACAGGGAATGGGATAGTCTATTTATCCATTTTCAGTGCGATTGTTAGTGCTTGGTACTTGTTTGTATGAACATTCTTAGTGTATCTAGGTGGACACACCCACTTGTGATGGAACAGGGAAGGGCATATTTTCAGACGGCTTGCAATGGCTAAGAGATAGATAGATAGATGTATACTTTATTGCTTTACCACTCGTAACTGGTGGCATAACATCACTTCAGATTAAGATATGGACACTGATTGCTCAATCTGCCACAGGTGTGCAGCCTCACCGAGCCCCAGAGACCAATCACTCTGACTCGGGCCAGGTGAGGCTGCTTCAACCAGCCATCATCAACACCCACACCCACACTCACACACACACACACACACACGCTCCACCGTCGCCATTGTTTATGCTCCACAAAAAAATGCTTCTGTCGCTGAAAAACAACACTTGTTTGACCATGTTTCAGCTCGTCGAACTGGCAATGTACTTGAAGTTAAGGGTCTGTGGAGGAATGATTGCATGATTGCAATACGATTTATTACAGAAGGTAATCGAACATAATAGAGAATAGAGGGGAGCTATATGTTCCTAGGTTTGCTATTCTGATAACCCTGATTTGACCAGAAAAAGTTAGAATATTTTATGACTACTATACATGTTTATTTACTGGAAGAAGGTTTTATTTGTATTGATTTATTTGATTTTGAAGGGCTCTCGAAAATGCCACTTCCTTTCGTTTCAATTTCACTGCATTGGTGTAAAGACAATGTAGCACTCCCTGCTAAAAACAGGGTAAAGGTGTTCAAGATCAACTATAGATAAATTCGGAAAAACATTTACTTGGAGGAAAAAACAAACTGGAAACGGTCACGATGTAATCATTTTTAATGATTTTTAAAAGACAGATGGAAGTCAAAAACATGTACGCTAGGCTAGTTCTGCTAAGGAAGCATTTAGCTATGCGAATCGACGACTCCAACCATTTGATAAGTTCCCTAATATATTCACGGCCATAATGGGGAACAGAAAACCCCTTTAATGACTTTACCCAGCAGCCCATTTCATATCAAGTGAATTCAGAGCTGGGGAATATCTTTATCAGGTTACCATTATCCGCTATATTGAGCTGGGGAACTCAGACCCTCAGAGAGCGACTACGTAGAACCGCGGTACAAAGGACCCTCTGAACATGGGATCCTTTCTCAAGTTACTATTATGTGCCCTCAACATCTGGGGAACATGGAACCCTGGGAAATTAGGACGGGGAACATAAGAATGACCCTGAATAGCACATTGGACTTGGCTAACTCCCAGGTGAAGGCTAAGCGATTTAATTCCCATTACTAGCAGCCTGTAGTGTCCTTGACTAAGATTCCCCACCCATACGTCCTACCTACTTGCGGCATGTGGCTCAGGAGGTAGAGCGGGTCGGCTGGTATTCGGAAGGTTGCTAGGTCGATCCCCGGCTCGAGGTGTCTCTGAGTGAGATGCCTCAATCGGTCTGCTCCTGACGAGCTGGCTGTCGCCTTGCTTGGCTGACACTGCCATTGGTGTGTGAATGTTAGGCAATATTGTAAAGCACTTTGACTGGCCACTGGTTAGAAAAGTGCAACAGAAATGCAGTCCTTTTACCATTGACTGCATGTTTACCCTCTTATAACTATCTAGCTTCAGCTTCTATTCTTATATTTTTAACTACAGGTAGTCAGACCAAGAACTTTTCCACGAGGTGTCGAACACTACCCTGCCCCTGTCTGTCTCTTAGTAAGTAAGTAAGTAAGTGAAATGTATTTATAAGGCACGTTTAAAAACAGTTTTCACTGGCCAAAGTGACGTACATGGTTCAAAAAGGCATATAAAAGAGCACATACCACATAAATAGACAGTACATGAAAAACATAAAAAATAAACAACATATCACAAAAGTGCAGGAAAGGCCAGGGAGAAGTGGTGTGTTTTGAGCCAAGATTTAAAAATGGTGACAGAAGGAGCGTCTCTAATTGAAGGCGGCAGTTCATCCCAAAGTGCGTCTTTCTTTAAATAAACATGTCGACTCCAGACAGTGTCAGGAAACTGGATTTTTCTTTTTTCCTCTCCAGCATGGTGAAAATACCATGTTAATATACTACGTTCCCTTTCCTTGTATCTGCCGTCACGACCGGCAGCGATTGATTAATCCACTCTCTCTCAAAACGTATTCGACCCTACAGCTCAACTTTTATTCTTAAATAAAGTTCAGACTCGCTCGGTTAAATTTTTTTTATCCGAGACTAAAACCCCCTCTGGAGATCAGTCGGCTAAAAGAAAATGATCTCGGAGGAATATCGGCGCGTAATAATGATTCATTCTACTGTAGCTCCCCGAGAAGACGAAATACACTTATTTCTGTATTTATTACCGAGCAAAGTGAATTTTGATTGATGCCACAGGTTGCTGAAAGACCAGTCATTAGTATCGTTTTTACCGACTGCCATTCACTGCCTGATCCAGACCAAATTCAATTAGGAAGGGGTTCCATTCATTTGCTTCTGAAGTACCTGTTTCGAGCAAAGGGGTTATAGTGATTGTTTACAAGGAGGACACACACACACACACATACACACAGACACAGGCACTGACACACACACACACACACACACACACACACACACACACACACACACACACACACACACACACACACACACACAAGGAGAAAAGGTGGGCGCCTAATTAGACACAGAGAACATGGATAATCCAGGAATGCAGCGGGCACTTTTGATGTTGAATCGGTCGGAAATGGTGGAAAGAATAATTTTGGAAAAAATATAAATACCCAGACAAAACATGGAATAATTATATAACACATCAAGAGCACCACTTTCTCCGCCCACAACTCACCACCATCCCCCCCCCCCCCCCCCCCCCTCTCCTTCCAGGTTCTCAGCCGAGCCGTGAGGGGATACACTTTTAACCACGTGTAATTATTTCAACGTACTTTGCAGAGCGACTATTGAAAATCAGAATTTTCGAGACCTTCCCTGCGAGAGCCAATTCCTATTTCTGTTCTCTGAAAAACAGGCTCCCTTTGATGGTGGGGAACGCCGTCAACCCGGGCGGCAGGTAGCTGTGTTTTTTTGGATCAATCAAATCGGAAAACGCACCCGGAGGCAGAGCCGGTGGGGATATGCACCGGAGAAGTACTAAATTAGCGAGCTCATATTAGACTCGTTCCTACCATTAACAAGAGGCTATACATTTGTGTGTGTGTGTGTGTGTGTGTGTGTGTGTGTGTGTGTGTGTGTGTGTGTGTCTGTGAGAGAGAAAGGTTTGGGTTTACGGAGAAAAAATGTGTTCCCACCTTTTCACAATTTTAGGATTTGTAAAATCCACTAAAGTATCGCTGGAGTCTCTCCAGAAAAAGCCTAAACTATTTCATCGCCTTAATCCAAACTCCCAGATGTGCACACGCATTTCTCAATGTCCACAAAGGCCCAAAACAGCTCGGTCCCCTTCGCACTCGGCTATCTGTCTCTCGATCTCTCAGTTCCCGTCTTGGTCTCTGTCTCTGTCTCTCTCTGTCTCCCTCTCTTTCTCTTTCTCTGTATCTATGTCTTGCTTGGTATCGCTTTCTCTCTCTGTATCAGTTTCTTTCGTGTCTGACCTATTCAGTCAAACGTGGTTGGTCAAAATTACTACTATATGAAAGTCACATTCTCCAACAACAAAAACGCAACAATTGTTATTTAGGATTATACACTTAATAATGCATACTCTACCCCTTCTATTTCATGAGGCAAATTGCTCACCAATTCAACAGTTCTAAAACGTTTTATCATGTGTGCAAAAGAATGACGCACATGGAGTCCAGGATTCTAAGTTTCTGGATGTTCAAGACATAATCATGTTTTCTCGAAACCTGCATTGCCACTCCTTTCGAGTTCCGACACTGTGGTTCGCTAACAGCGGGCTCAAGTCCATGATTGCTGGCTGACAATGTTCAATACTCGCAGGAGAAAGTGGACAATAATTGCACGATAGGGCTGCAACACAGAGTTGGTTAAAGATGACGCATTTAAGACAAAAAGTCTAAAATCTCATGATTAACAAAATATGTTGCCAACCCACTGATTGCTCACTCCTTTGACAATGGCCTTGAATGGATTCCGCTTTATTATCGAACGGCCTAAAGGGAGAGGAGAGAGCTACAGAAAAAGATTCAGTTGAACGTCCTCTGCGCTCACTGAAGCCCTCCACCTCAGTCTTTTTTCCCCACAAGCTTTACCCTGCGGTCACACTACATTCGTCCGTCGACGGATGGGGCCTTTTTGACGCATCCATGTCTTTTCCCGGGTTGTATTACAAAGACGATTTCATTGGACAGTGTATTTGCAGAACACGATCTGATTGGCCGACGGATCCGTCGCAGCCCGAAAAGTGGAACATTTCTCTACTTTTGACGCAGGCCACGGAGCCGACAGAACGGATGGACCCACAATGCATTTCGAGAGTGCCCCAGGCAAAGTCAATGAGATCCGTCAACGGACGCGTGTAGTGTGAATGTAAGGTAAGTTTGACGTTGTTCATCTCTCAATCCCGCCATATCAAGAGGGACACAGACATCAAGTGGGAGGCAGACACACACATGGGCACAACGCATAGCAGGTCAAGTTAGTTAGTGTGTTTTTATTTGTCACACATACAGACACATTGACTCGTTATACAATTTGTTGTATAATGAGTAAGGATGCATTGCCTTAAAAGTATTTACAGCAGCCTTGTGCTAATTTGCAATGAAATTGTCTATCAAGAAAAAGGGTTAGGGTTAGGATTAAGAGAAATAGACATGAATATGAAAAGTAGATGCCATTTCACAACAATATGAATTACTTTGTACTTTACTGAATGCATCTTCGACAAAGGGTTAAAGTTAAAAGTACAACAATGCCAGCACATCCTCAAAACAGCAGTTGGAGACATCGGTTTGCTCTCATCTTTCAGACTCTTGCAACGGCTCAGTTGTCCTGAAGATTCGGGGGGGGTTGAGTGGGGTGAACGGGGTTGCCGCGGTTACTCAGTCTCAGCGAAGGAGAGCAGGTGGTCTGGGAAGGGCTTTGGCATCAAAGGTGCGTGGGATTGTGTGAAACAGGCTTTTTTGGTACGTACACGTGTGTGTGTGTGTGTGTGTGTGTGTGTGTGTGTGTGTGTGTGTTGTCACGGCTTCTGCACTGTCGGCGGGTGTACTTTGGGTATGTGTGATTGTTTGTCAGTATGTGTGGGGCCCCCAAGGGGCCCCCATTTACCCCCAGGGGTGAAGGAAATCGACTGACAGTGACATCCTGCATGGGCATGTCCACCGCGGACGTATGATGGACAGATCAGCAAACCAGTCGGAGCGGTCCGCTGGGAAGGCCTGTAATCGATCCATCATATGTGGACCATCCCACGCACCATCTCACTGTACGTTGGGGGTTTGTGACGGCTGATCAGTATCACACCCAGAGGTAGAACAGGGCTCTTTATGGATGGAAGTGGGAACAAGGGCTTGGATGCGTACCGTTTCAAGGTTTATTAGTTTACATTTAGGTAGTTTAGCAGGCGCTCATAGCCAAAGTGACTTACAATAACAACATGGTCTCACAGGAATCCGTGAAATGACTACGGTCGGACGCTTAACTTGAAATCCGTGGCCACATCACGGAAACGCGCCGATATCCGTGTGTGAGCCACGGAATAACAGTGTAATTTACTTGCATTGGAGCAAATTCCGTGGCCACATCACGGACAATTGAAGTGATTCCGTCAGACCAATTTAAGTGTTTCAGTGAGACCACCCCGGATTTTGAGTTAAGCCCCCGCGGTCGACTCGCTCGTTCAAACGGGGATCCGTGTGTGAGCCACGGAACATCGGCGTCATTAACTCGCATTGGAGCGAATTCCGCGGCCACATCACGGAAATCTGCGTGTTTCCGTGATGTGTCCACGGATTTTGAGTTATTCGTCCGTAGTCATTTCACGGATTCCTGTGAGACCGGGTTGTACAATAAGTATATTTGTCAGAAGAAGGAGAAACGACAATATATCGCCGTCGATACAGCAAGGATGTTAATAGAGCACCTTAACCCATTCCCCGTGTACAACAAAGACAGCTAAGATAAGATGCTACAAGATCCAAAGTACTATTTTTAGTGAAAGGACGTACAACATACAATAAGTGCGTACATTAAGTGACAGGACGTACAAATATACAATAAATGCATACATTAAGTGACAGGACGTACAAATATACAATAAGTAAGTACATTAAGTGACAGGACGTACAAATATACAATAAGTAAGTACATTAAGTGCCAGGACGTACAACCTACATAAGTGTGTACATTAAGTGACAGGACGTACATGTATACAATAAGTGCATACATTAAGTGCCAGGACATACGACATACAGTGCATACAACTCTGTACAGAGTCTAGTTGAATTCCAATTCCTCTGAATACTACCCCGGTTTTTTCAGAGGTATTCACGCCGGTACAGGTTGAGGGCCTGTCTTGACGGCCTGGTGAAACAGTGAGAGTGATCGGTGAAGGTAATCCGTGGCCCTGGGAGACACTTCTCTGGGTGCCAGGGGCCGAGACGACAGGGTGAGGTGTGGGGACACTCCTGCCCACCCCACACACCTGCTGCGGCGACGGGTTGAGGGAAGGTTCTGACGTGAACTGTTAACCGACTCGACAGATGGGGAAATTAAATGTCATCGCCCGCCTTCCTTGACTTATTAGAGCCTTATAACTTTTCCATCTTCCGTCTTGTGGCACGTCTAATTCATGTCCACGATTACATCGTCATTAAACACAAATTAAAGTATGAATGAAAACGTTTTTTGTACTTCTCAAGTCAACAAAACTTTATTTATAGAGGGTCGTCCGTGCACAACAGCTGCACCAAGCGCATAGCAAGTGAAACGAAACAACACGACAGGAACAAGATATGTTTTTTATAATAATAATCAAACATTGGTATCACAGACATACATTTGAGTAAAACGCCGGCAGTCAAATGTATCAATAAAAAGTGGACAAAAAACGCACATTGCGAATAAAGGCACTAACAATACTCGTATCAATACCGAAGTTCAAAAGTTCGGAATATGAACCTGCCAGTCCTTTACATCGCCAGCGGCAACCATTGCAAATGGAATAGAAAACGCCATCACAAACCTCTAACAATGTAGGTAGAGGAGGTCAGTTTTCCTTCCTCTTGGTGGGCGATGCAGAACATCTTTCAGAAGCAGAGAAATACAGGGTTGCTTTCATTGCGAGGGTCATTGCATCATTACACAAACTGTGAAATATATAAATAAAAAGGTGTGCGTTTAGAATTTCACTTTGAGCGGACCACACGTATGGAATTGGGTACAAACACAAGTTTCGTTTTCACGCTGTGTTCCGGTTACTCTGGGGATGTAGGATTTTAAAAAGAAAAGCCGTTATAAAAGTAGACCGGACATTGCATCACCTTTTATAAACACCGGGTGCCTGCTTTTTCTTTCTTTGTGAAACTCAATGTAGTGTTATGGTTAGGGAGAGGCTAATCAATAATGAAAGGAAAAGAACGGCTTTGATCTTAGTAAGTATTACATCAATGATTAGATTAATTACAACTAATATTACATACATTCATATGCACACATTTTCTGATAAATAGTGCTGCATTGAATACTAGTACTTACACTTAAAGGCCCACTATGCAGGATCTGCCATTTCTTCGCTGTTTTTCTCGGTTTGCACTCACACTTTTCTCTGCCCAGCTCCCCCTACAGCTTTGTAGTAGGGTTAGACGACCCTTTCCCATCCACTTCTACGCTAGCCATGTGCATTTGTTTTCAAAGAAGCCGGCGAATGCATGGAGCCATGTCTGAGGAAGATGTTCATAAAGAGTAGACAAGGTTATACATTTTGAAATGGTGTATTTGTGTTACAATAAACCCATCCTTTTTTCTAGTTGATGGGGAGAGTTTATACCATAGATTAGAATTGTTTTATCTTTGGTTGTTGAACAGAACGATCAGTGTAAGAGGGTTGGCATAACATGTTACATAACGATAGCATGAACAATTTGTGCAGCAGTCGTACATTTATGTATGTGCTCAAGTACGTCAATTGTGTACGGAATTACAGGGAAATGGATTCAGACATCGAGAGGGTATGCTGTCGCCAGTCCCCGCAGGAGAGTTGTAATAGACAGATGCTGTGTCTGGAAGATTAGGGACACATTTATGTTTACTTGTAAATGTTTGCAAAAAATCTTTGTAAATTAATGTTATTGTATATGGTTTTAAAATGTTTCCCTTTTTTATATAACAGATGTTTTCACCACCTTTCTTTTATTTGTTCAATAATGCACACTCTTTTTTTTTTTTTTGGAAAAATATTTATTTTGGATATTGAAAAAGTGACAGTTCATCATGGTTTGTTTTTTGCCTTACGGCTAGTTTGTAGCATCTCCTTGAGGGTTCTCTTGATTTCCTCGTGACACATGTACCCGTACAAGTTCGGATGTGGTTGGTGGCTGTACCGGGGCCGTCTTGGGTCATCAAGCCTCGTAACGATAACTCATAAAAATGCCGTTTTCCAACACTTGTAACTAAGAAAAAATACAAAGCAATCTTTTCACAAACATGTTTACAAGCGGAGAACTACACCAAAGATATAACACGGCTAAAGCTATAATGGAGGTTCAAGTCCCGTAACAGTTCTGTCACTGACGAATATCTGCTAACAGCAGCTCTCGTGCAGGGTACTGCATTATATGGCCAGCCGGACATTTCACATGAAATAGGCTACACTCTTAGAAAAATCGGAGGCATTCTAAAAGCGCTCTATTGATCTAAACCAGGGGTTCTCAAAGTTTTGAGAACTGAGGGCCAATTTAGGAACCCAAAATCTGACTGAGGGCCGCCAAAGAAAAAAAAAAATTGGCGGGAAACGCCGTCAGCATCCCAGTGGTCAAAAAAAACATTGCACCGTGGACCTCCGGGCGTGAGGTTAAGTGAGGTCTCAATCACGAAACTGAGCTTCAGCCTTTCAAAGTAATATACAGTCGGATTAAAACTAACAAATGTAAAAGGATTTAATTGAAAGCAAGAGAGAGTCGAATTTTCTCTTTATATTTATTTAAATTTGTTTAAATTAATATTGATATAATAATAAAAATAAAAAAGTTAGTTTTTTATTTTTTATAACTTACATAATTATGTATGTCATTGCGGGCCGCCAGGAATGATTCCGCGGGCCGCACTTTGAGAACCAATGATCTAAACAAACAAGAACCTGGATTCAGAGATTTAGCCTGTGTCTGGGGGACGAGACAGCAACAGTAAAGCAATTTGTTACTTTGCAAGACCTGTGACTCCCGCGAGAGTGGGCAACGGGTCGCCGGCAGAATCTTTCATCTTCCCTTTCTCCACCCAGATGCGGTAGGGGGAGTCCAAACAGCGACTAATTGACCCATAAAGTGTTATAGAACCATCACAATGACATTTAACCTGTAATATTAAGGCAAATTAAGCCAAAAAAGTTGCATAGTTCTCTTTAAAAGGTCAAGTGTGTATAATTTACTGCTATCTAGTGGAGTAGACTTGACAGAAATGGAAAGTGTTTTTAATTAGTGCATGATCCCATGAAAACAAGATATGTCAGAGCCGACTGCAATCGAGATGAATGATCAATACTTATAACGGGTTGCGATAATTATAGGTTTATGAATGTCATTCACCACTATGCATACGATATGAGAAGTGTGAGAAACGTTGAAGGCTGTTGCCTCCGCTGTGTCATACAACAACAAGTACGGTGTCCATGGAGATGACAATGAGAACAGAGTGTGATCATTTGAGCTGATTTATCCGAAAGGCTAAAGAGCTGCCACAAATTGTCTGTGGTGTAACCTCATTATTTGTAGGCTACTCGATAATGTCAAAGACGATTACATCATTTCGGAAGTGCCTACTGTCCTCCTTAAATGATGCAGGCCAGTAAAGGACACCTTACACACTACAGGCTAGTGCAGGACACCTTGCACGACAATGCAGGCCAGTGCAGGCCAACTTACGCACTACAAGCTAGTACAGGCCGCTGTAGTAGTTTGAAAAGAAGGGGGGTGACGAGAGGGTGTTCAGTTGGTTGCGATCTGATACCTCACCGCTAATGACCAACTACAATTTTAAATGCTGGACCTTTAGGCGGATTGCTAGCCTCAGCAAAGCTGTTACCTAGCAAAGATCCCCCCCCCCCCCCGGCAGAGTGCACTGAGAATGCTCATTAGCATTACAAGAAAACCACTCTGAATAATAATAATAAAGAAAACACACACACACACACACACACACACACACACACACACACACACACACACACACACACACACACACACACACACACACACGCGCGTGCGCACCCGGCTCCTCCGTCGTGATCGATACAAATATCTGTGAGCGGTTAACTTGCCCTGCCGCCCCCCAGAATGTGTCATTTAATGAGTCGAAGATGCAGATTCTCTGAAGTCGAGAGCGCGATGGCTTTGACAAACGCGTGGGCCCGTGGATAGATGCGCTGCCGCCGCAAAGGCAAACGCGTTTTACGATGGCGATTCATTTGACAACGTTGTCACTGAGCAGACGCCTCGATCCAAAGTGAATTAGGCCACCGTGAAGCTCGGAAACGTGTCAAGGGGGAGCCTTTGGGAGTCGAGGGGTGGCCCAGCCCACCCACCAGAGCTGACCTTCCCCCCTGTTGCCATTTAGATTACATTTAGGGGATTTTGCTGACGCTTCTTTCCGTCAGCCAGGTGTGGCTGACGGCGGAGTCGGCCACACCGGTCGACAGCCAGCTCGTCGGGAGCAGTCAGGGTGAGGTCGCTTGCTCAGGGACACCTCAACAACAGGGAACGAACCTGCAACCTACAGGTTACTGGCCAACCTGCTCTACCTCCCGACCTACTGTCGCCCCCATGTCGCCGCCGGGTGAATCCTGCTCTCGAAGGCGCAAAGCCGTACTTTGCAGCTCGCTCGTTTATGCAATTTAGAAACACGAGGCCCATATGTTTGATTGGATGTGTTCCGTGTATTCACACAGCCATAGATCTTACAGGAACTCAGCTCTCTTCCCCGTCTAGCCCGGGTCCAAAAAGATCCATCGTGGAGGCAGGATGGCGGATAAAGGCACATTCTGCCAGTGGTGCCATTAGTTAAATATGGCAGAGGAATACATTGCAGACACATACCATTACTCCCCCAACTGTCGCTGCTGTGTTAAGTCATTTCGCTGGCAGGAAATGGCATCAATATCATCCATATGAACAAATGTGCAACTTCCTACGATTTGGCTTCGGATGATACAAACGTTTCAGCTCGTTTTGACTTCCTTCCATGTTTGTTTGTTTTTTTTGGAAATTAATGGTAAAGTTAGCAATTGTAGCAGAGCGGTTGATTTTGTAAACTAAATGGATGTTTGAGAGGCTGCCTTGTTTGCTTGTGTTCCATACTTGATTCGGAAACAGCCTTTTCCTTATTTTGGGCTTAGACACAGACGAATCTTGGGTAAAAAGATTTTATTCGAAGGCGCTACCGTGACCTGAGACAACCTTTTTGAATTTAGTAGAAAGGAGTGTAGTGTGAGCTATAAAATACGTTTAAAAGTACAGCTATCCCCTGGAAACCCACCTTTTA
>NC_082385.1:31459469-31493315 GCF_031168955.1 Gadus macrocephalus
AGAGAGAGAGAGCTATTGTAAGGGTGAATTTGGTCACGACACACTAAGATTTATTTGAACGTTTACTATTTACTATTTAAACCTCGTCCACACGGATTTGGTTATTTTTACCCGGACGTTTCCTTGCCAGACGATCTGTGTTGAAGAAATATGTCCCTCCGCAAGAGAATGCGAAAATGCATTTTTGAAAAGCTTTGAAGCAAATTAACATGCCAGGGCAGTCGATGATCAAACTTCTTATCAAGCACCACAGAAGAATTGGGAGCATGCGTGTTGAGGGGCTTCTTTGTGACCAACAGCTTAGCAAGACAGTTTCTTCGGGCCTGTGACCACACAAAGCGCTGCACAATATCGGCCTCAAATCCACCCATTCATTCACACACCGACGGCGGTGTCAACCATGCAAGGCGACAGCCTGCCCGTCAAGAGCAGTGAGGATGAGGTGACTTGCTCAGGGACACCTCAACACTCGGATAGGAGGAGCTGGGATCGGGCCAGAAAATGGCACGCCTTAGAAATCATGGTCACGATGTCAAATCTTTTGAGGGAGACGTTTTTCAAACTAAGTTTTGAAAAATCTCTCCACGACTTAAAGGAGTTTTAAAATGTCTCTGTCGTCGGTGTCCTGAAATGCCGTTTTGATGTTGAAAGGAGGCCAAAACTCAGAGTGAAAATACTACATATTTAATAATAGCCATGTTGTCGTAGGCGAGGTATTAGTCATTTTGGCAGATGCCCGAATACAAGGCGGCTTAGTGGATTCAGATGCTTATTAAGTAACTGGAAGTAGAAGGTTAGTGGACATCTTGGCTCAAGGGTACCTTTAGGTTAGGGTTGTATAAATTGACCCCAGGTCCATTCAACCTAGGAGTAGCTATCCTATCCCTGCATAAACCCAACACAGAGCAGACCCCATTCCCCTCTCTCTCATTGGCCCATCTCCACCCTTTTGCCAGCCAATCACGTTTGAGGAAACCGCAACAGGGGCGGGGCTTAGGGCACCGGCTCTTGGGAGTGAGCGATGATGGAGCGTGATTAAGTCGATCACGACCGTAACGAGATATTTTAATAGTGTCACCTTTAAACATGCGGTAATGACGTGTTATTAATGTGGCGCGGAGATTGTTTTTTCCCCACCCCCGCTCCGGAGCCGTTGTGTTCTTTTTTTCTGTAAACACAGGTCAGCAGGAAGTGGATGGGCCACTGCGTGTTAGATTAATTACTGGTGTTTTTTTTTTTATCAAGGCAACGCAACGCACGCCACATATTTTACATTCTCTTATGGTAATTGGGATCGTGTGGGTGGCTGTGGGGGTGGGGGTGTGGTTGTGTGTGTGTGTGTGTGTAAGTGTGTGGTTGTGTGTGTGTGTCTACAATTGTATGGTTTTGTGTGTCTATAAGCGTGTGGTTGTGTGTGTGTGTGTCTACAATTGTATGTGTGTGCGTGTGTGTGTGTGTGTGTGTGTGTGTGTGTGTGTGTGTGTGCATGCGTGCGTGCGTGTGTGTGTGTGGTACACACACACATAGCACAACAGGCTCAAATTAAAAAAGCCATCTCTCTCAGCATCAACGAACAGTGATCTTTAAGATCCTCCATTTTCTTTTTTTCCAGAATATTCCCAGCATTAGTGCTTTGTGAGTATGAGCCCGATATACGATTCCTGTAATGAGGTCATGTAAATGACTATTGGATTCTCTGGTTTGGATACCATGAGACTGAATAAATGTATATGTCTTGTTAGATAGATAGATATGCATTGGAGTTTGCATAGAAATTAAAGGGAGCATTAATAGCCAGTGGATATATCAGGGCTACAACAATCGTGGCTCCATTCTCTAGGAGACTGTTCATTTCTTTACCTGGATATCGTGCTAGATTTAATATAAAAAAAATATATATATATATTATAGGATGAAGGTCTGGCTTGGCTACTGTCGATCTGGGCCAGAGAACTCTGGTTGTGTGGATGAGGGCGTTTTATTGATGCTAAGCTAATTCGCTCTCCCTCTCTGACTCCCACTCTCACTCACTCACTCACACAACGTTGTTTTCCGACATCAAGGTATGGAGATTGCATGCACAACTCCAGGTATCCAGCCACGTGTGTGTATGTTTTTCCCACATCGGAGGAGGGAAGAAGGAAGATAATACGAAAGGGGAAGTAGCTAGGCAAGACGCTAGTCATTATATTTCTACACCTGCCCCTCTTTGAAAAGGGCAAAATACTAAAGAAATGTACTATTTTATTTGCATCATCCTTTTTTCACGGTTCTTCAATAGCCTCTTTCAGTACAGGGAGATGCTGTCTTATACGCTGTTCATTTAGCACAGTAGCTTTGTTTGTGTCTCTCTTTAGCGAGGGCGTTGGCGGCGTCTTTACCGCTAACACCTCTGTCTTTCGAGTATTTTCGAATACAAGAAATAGAAATATTGCTTTGAAATATTTAGACGTCTCTCTCAGAAGTGTTTTCCACCAGTGGAAAACACTTCCACTGTATTACTTCCAATACAAGAATCTTGAATCTTTCTTCACGCCTTTTAAAAATTTTCAAAGCATTCCTTCAAGGTGTGTGTGCGTGTGTGTGTGTGTGTGTGTATGTGATTATGTGTGTGTGTGGGTTGGTGTACCCAGTGTGTGTGTGAAAACATCGACATGTCTTCCGAACTTTAAGCCATCCGTACGATTCCATACGTCTTGCCTGTTCACTTTGAGGCATTAACTCGGCAATATAAAGTCTCACCGTGCGTGTCATGGATCCGTCATGCGTGGCAGTTTGAATTAATTACCTCATCAAATTCAAATCAGGAGAGCTGATTCACAGATGGAGGGCAGGAATGCATACAGATGACGTGAGATAGAGTGACTGTCACAGCCCGCACGTTTTTGCATGCATCTCAACCGAGGGGTCTGAACGTAAAACTGAATGTTTGTCGGAAAATTGACGCGACAAAGAAGCATCAAAGTTTAACTGAAATCCAAACAATCCTTTTTCATAATCTCAAGTATCCTAAATCCAAATAATCTTCAAAGCAATTGTAACTTGTGATCGAGTACTCAGTCATTAAGCAGCCCCAGTAACCCAGCTAATCCTTGAACCCCATACTAGTGGGGAGGCATAGCTCAACCTGACATAGCAATTGGTCATTTTTTGATTGAAGCAGTGTATTTGTCGGGCGTGTACCATTAAGTGTACTGATCGCAGCGATCAGTGTTAGATCCCTGCTCGTGGTTCTTTGCTAGGGTTAGAGTTTGCCCTTGCCTGCTGCACGAGTTCTGCACAAGTGCCTCGCTCACCACCACGCACACACAACACCTGGGCCGGTGTTCCGTACACCGGTGGCGGTGATTGGCTGTCAGCTGAACAATTCAAATGACTGTCAGCCAATCATTCTAAAGACGGGGCGTCAACCTTGAGGGCGGAGTGAAAGCACCTTCCCCCATCGCCTCTGTACCGCAGTGTTTCATCCCTTTTGCATTAATTGTCCCTTTTTTAATTTGTTCCTCAACTGATTCCCCCCCCCCCCCCCCCCCAATGTCGTTAGTTTATTGGTTCATTTCAACCACCGGCGCGCGGGAAACAGATGGGAGGGCCCGCTGACAGGGCCCGCGCTGCTCAGCAGCTGGGCCCGTGTGTAAAGACAAGAGGTGATGAATAATCACGCCGACCGCGTCTCTCTCTCTCTCACTCTCGTTTGTTCTATCGTTCACTCACGCACTCACTCACACACGTGCGCATGCTCACTCACTCACTCACTCACTCACATGATCATATCCATTCGTTCATTCACTCACTCATTCACTCAGCCACTCACACACATGCTCGTACTCGTTCACTCAATCAAACACACGCTCACGCTCTCTCACTCACTCACACTCACTCACTTACTCACTCACTCACTCGCATGCTCACACTCACTCACTCACTCATACACACACATGCTCTCACACACACTCACTCGCTCGCTCCCTCACTCCTTCACTTACTCTCTCACTACCTCAGTCACTCAATCACTCACTCACTCACTCATACACACACATGCTATCACTCACACTCCCTTACTCACATGCTCATACACTCACTCACTCACTCACTCACTCACTCACTCACTCACTCACTCACTCACTCACTCACTCACTCATATATCAAGAGCAAGGTGTTCTCATGGTCCTTTTTTATCGTTTGGTCTGTTGTCGCCGTGTCTGTTGCCTTCTGTCATTTCACAGAACGGAGGAATTGTTTGGTTGACTTAAAATAAATTATAGCTTCAGTGCCACGTAGTTATATTTTTGGACTTCTCAGCCAGCCTGGGTTAGTTTCTTATTCTTAAAAAAAATATTTCACTCACATTTCCTCCTTGATTTCGTTACCCTTCAACCAAACAAGGGACCTTTTTAACTTGATGGTTTAAAAATGCAGATGGGGATATAAATGGCGTTACCGTTTAACCACAATGCAGTGCGACTGCTACAGAGGCGAGGGCAGTATACCGCGTCGACCGTCGACAGAGGGCACGAGAGACACAGACACGGCGGTGACGAGGCATTTCACCCGCTTTTAAAAGGACAAACAGGCCTCCACCCTACCGGGTGGTGTCACGTTCTCATCGAGCAGTCAGTCAGTCAGTCAGTCAGTCAGTCAGTCAGTCTGTCTGTCGAGTGGGGGCTGGGGAAGCGAGTAAGCTAGGGTGCAGTGGTGGAAAAGTGGGGAAGCAGGGGGGGGAACGAATGACGGAGGGACTCTGAGCGTATGGAGGTGTGGTTGGAGGCAGATGGGATGGAGATGGTGTCATCTTCACAGGAGGTGGAGGAAAGGGGGGGGGGGGTGGTGGGCAAGCACACCTGTACTCGGGAACATTTCCCCGGGGCGAGCTGGGCTGTGATCAAAGTGCGGAGGAGCCCTGCATTCCTGATGAATGCCACCGCCTTTCCCTTCCACCAGCGCCTCCCCCATCACACCCCCACACACACACACACACGCACGCACGCACGCACGCACGCACGCACGCACGCACGCACGCACGCACGCACGCACGCACGCACGCACGCACGCACGCACGCACGCACGCACGCACGCACGCACGCACGCACGCACGCACGCACGCACGCACGCACGCACGCACACACTCGCGCGTGAAACGGCCCTGACACAAGTGAGCCCTTCTCGGGAAACACAGCCGGAGGCGAGGTTTGTGTGTGTCTGTGTGTGTGTATATGTGTGTGTGTGTGTGTGTGAGTGTGTGTGAGAGAGCCTGGGAGCGGTGGGCGTGTGATGGATGGAGGGTGGCTCTGGATGATGGTGGTACTCAAACACACACATGGGTGGGTGAATGAATGAATGGATGGGTGAGTGGATACAATATGGATCAGTGGATTGCCAACACACTCCCGTCATTTAAACAGGTGCTCAAAACCCTCCTCTTTAAGATCGCCTTCACCACAAAACCTCCTACCCTTCTCTCTCCTTCAACCGTTTTTTTAAGAATTGTATTAATATTCTTCGCTCTGACGGAATGAGTGTCTTTGAGTACTCGGAAAAGCGCTATATAAATAAAATATATTATTATTATTAATTTGTGGAAGGCTGGATCGATTTACGGGTGAATTGATGTTAAATGGATAGGCAGATGGATGGATGGATTTGTCAGTACATTCGTCAGTCTCATCTTCGTTTATGAAGTGTGTGTTCATTCAGAATGTCCTTCAATGTAAAAAAAAAAAGAACATACCAGCACATGAAAATCAAACCAACATGAAAACCTTTTCCTGAATTCCCAACCTCGTTAAAACAGACTTTGTGCAACTCAAAAAAGGGCACGCCTTCATCGACCCACAGAAATCAATCCCACATTCACGGACCACTCTACTCATGACAGAGTAGAGTCTCCTCACTTTACTCACGACAGAACACTCCACTCATCACTCTCACTAATAAGTGACTCGCGCACCGTATTCAACGAGGCGGTCCGAGCCCTTTTTTCTTTTCATTAGTCCCCTCTTAAGCACCGCATGGATCTCAGGCCTCGTTCAACCTCATTACAGACAGATAACATAATGATGTCAATCAATGGGGGACAGCCAGATGCCCAGCTGCTCAGTGTAATGGAAGGCAGTCGACGGGGGGTGTTCAAAACATCTGACACTTTGACCGGACTGCATTCTTCTCTGGTCAGTCGATTGACCAAAGCCCCTCTGGGCCAATCAGATCAATACTGTCAATACTGTATGTTCAGGAAATCGGAAATCTTTTCAGATCGGAGATCCCATCGTAGATGAAATTACAGTTCTAGTGCCATTTCTTCTATATATAGACGTATTTTTAAAAAATAATAAATAAAGAAATTTTGACTATGAATGTTGCCACATTTTAATTGTCACTTCACAAATTATACAATCCCTTACATGTATAAACAGGCATTTTGTGGCATTTTTAAGGGCTTTTGTTGTTGACAAAAACGCACAAAGAAACACAATGGCGGAGCGCGAAAGGCCTTTCAGCGGCCCACTCGAACGACGATCCGCGCTTCGGTTTTCTGTCGACCAACACACTGGGTTTCCAATTAGGTTGCTAAGGCGTCCCAGCATGCAACACTCCCACCGGTACCGCCTCTTACACTTAACCGTCGCACCCGGGCACTCCGCGGCCGTCCGCCATCGACCGCTGGGCCGCTTCCTGCGGGTGATGGCGGGTTAATTACCTCACTGAGGGGACCATTGTGTCGCCTGCCTGTTGATTGAGCCGGTTTTCTGTCCCCCTGTTGTTTGTCCCCTAGGCAAGGTTTTTATAAAAAGGCGGAAACACGGCTTGACTCGGACCGGTCTCGCAGCGGGGGGGGGGGGGGGGGGGGGGGGTCTCTTGGTTAGGGTCAATCAGCCCAGGATTCCCCGGATACATGTGACCTTGACAAACTGTCTAACGTTTATCAACGTTTGTCAAGGTCACGATCATGAGTGTGTGTGTGTCTGTCTGTGCGTGTGTGTATGTGGTGGCTCCAGGCAATACAGTTCTTCATTACCAAATATGATACTCCAAACACAATTAAGCAGATGTCCATGCAATCACTGTAGTGCGACGGAGTAGGTGATACTCTTATTATATGCAATACTTTGTGAAATTTATAAGTCTCTCTTTAAGGGAGACACTTAATTTCACTGTTGCGAGCACAGCGGAGACGAAGTTTGCATGTACGTCAGCAGAGAAGCATAACTTTAAACAAGACATACATGATAGATTAATGCTTCTGCCGGTGCCCTTGACCTAGGCACAAGGCAGAAGCCCTTGTCCTTGTGATGCTAGGGATGGGGTTGATCAATAAAGTATTAAAAAAAATTAAATAGCACTGCTACACTGAGCCAACTGTTCTCGAATCGTTGGCCTTGAGAGTTAAACCCCCCTTTTTTTTTGCTAGAATTGAGTTTTGTACTTTGCAGCATTGCATTTCTACTTATTTAGCAATTTAAGCTTTGTGTGTCTGGGGGTGTCTGCAAAGGCAATTTCTCAGAGCCAGGAGACAACAAAAGTGTATTCCATGCAAAGTGGAAGGCTAGCCAACATTAATACCATATTTCAGAATTGCTTTACACAAATCCCCATCCTCTGAAGCGCTTACTCAGTGGCCTTAACCCATCCCTCGAATCAATCCCTCTCATGGCAAATCCTTAAACCAGTTTGGATAGTTAGTCACCATGTGCAAATCCTATCCACTCTTGCAAAAACCTGCAGTCCCTTAAATACATTTCACATGGAGATGCACTTTTGTTGGTAAATAGAAAAGGGTCTGGGACACTTTTCTTGCAGTAATATTTTTTACATAGAAGTAATGTCAATTGCTTTTTTTACTTTATGTAGACGTTGTATCACTGTATAATCCCGGTACAATAACATGCCATGAATTAACATTAGTCAATGCAGTAATACAAATAACATTATCACTCCAAATTAAATTATCACTGTTGCCTTAGTTAAAATTAACACATAACTAGACCATTAGTTAAAACTAAGATTTTTCACTTACTAACGTTACCTAATAGCTAATGAATGTCAGGTAAATGTTTATTACTTTAATTTACTAAAATTAACTAATGGTTAACGGATGTGTTACGTAAACTGTTACCGCGGCATGGTACATACAGAAGTAACATCCATTACCTTTTCGACCTTGCATACGTCAGTAAGCCACGACATGCCGCTGGTAGTCTTAAGGCTCCCATTGTTGACACGGGGCCTTCAACACCACGCCATGCGATGGCGTGAGATGAAGCAAAGTGTTGAACACATCACAAACGCAAATGTGACAGGGTGTGCATCATGTAGGTATAAAGACTCTAAAGAGCACCCTTTCAGCGAGACTCTGGAAGGCTCTGAGATCTACGATATCAGTAAATAATAAGGACGAATAAGTGTCCATTCGAACCCTTTCAACGCGGAGGCTTTTAGTACAATTATACGCCACTAGCCTGCTATTAGGGTCAACTGCATTGTGTAGTACATGTAGCTCAGGAGTGCATGCAGACACGGTATTGCAGGGGTCCCTTTCAGAAGCCCTCTTGTGATTTTGCCTATTCACACACACAGCCACGTCCTGGCGGTTTCTCGTCGGAGATAATCAGCAAAATACGTACGGATTTGTATACGTCCTCAGCGGAGCCCTGTGATTGGTAAGCTCGCTCCACGCGAGCATATCGTACACGTAGATAGTTCTACGCAAACGCTCTCCCCTCTGCCTCACGGAACTCTGGACTCTGAAACCCCCTGCCATTTGCCCCCTAAGAACCATGGGCCATTTATTTGTAATTACTTTATTGTACAAATACCATTTGTGTTACCATTTTGTTTTTCCTACCATGCACTGTTCAGAATAATTTTGCACTATTTAGAATAGATTTATTGTAAATATTACTGATTTGATTCAATTTACTCTGTTTGTCTTGCACATATTGGTAATTTACAATGAAGTTGACTTTGACTTGATGTCACACGGACGTAGCCCTTTTCAGTGCCTCTCCGGCAGAGAGAGACGACAGTGTGCAGCCTCACCCAGCCCCAGAGTCCAATCAGTGTGACTTATGCTCATGCTAGCCTTCCTTCACACACCCTCCGCAAATACAAACAATAATACAAGTAATGCTAATACTGACATTGATAACAACATATTTCCAACAAATTTAAATTTGCGTTATATCAAAGTGCAGGGAGAAACATAGACAACATCAGCAGCCATCACACGCACACATATTGCTGCTAATATTACACAGTAATATTAGCAGCATATTTTCAACATATTTAAATCGATGTGATATCAAAGTGCAGGAGAAAAACACGAGTAAACACTGAGACACAAAACAAGGCCGCAATTACGGCAGCAAAACTTCACAGAGAGAAAGGAAGAGAGAAAGAGAGAGAGAGAGAGAAAGTGAGAGAGAGTGAGAGAGAGAGAGAGAAAGAAAGTGAGACAGATAGAAAGCGATAGAGAGTGAGAGAAAGAAAGCGAGATAGAAAGCGATAGAGAAAGAGAAAAAGAGAGAGAAAAAGAGAGAGAGAGAGAGAGAGAGAGAGAGAGAGAGAGAGAGAGAGAGAGAGAGAGAGAAAGCGAGAGAGAAAAAAAGGGATAGAGAGAGAAAGAAAGCGAGAGAGAGAGAGAGATATCCCGCGACCCGGACTGACCTGCCCCGCTCACTGAATCCGAGCAGAGTGCCTGATCTCCGGGCGTCCGCGGCCGGGTGCACGCGGCGCTCTGGAGGTGGGGGTCGGTGCAGCGCACAGGGTCCTCCGCGAGACGCCCACCCTCGCAGGGCAGGGGCCGAGGGATCGTGCGGGGGGGGGGGGGGGGGGCTGGACGGGGTGGGCATCCATCGCAAGAGGTCTGTCTCGGCAAGGTCTTAGGAGGGCTTGATAGGATGCCAGTATCGGTCAGTTGTGTGTGTGTGTGTGTGTGTGTGTGTGTGTGTGTGTGTGTGTGTGTGTGTGTGTGTGTGTGTGTGTGTGTGTGTGTGTGTGTGTGTGTGTGTGAGTGGTGTGTGTGTGTGTGTGTGTGTGTGTGTGTGTGTGTGTGTGTGTGTGTGTGTGTGTGTGTGTGTGTGTGTGTGTGAGTGGTGTGTGTGTGTGTGTGTGTGTGTGTGTGTGTGTGTGTGTGTGTGTGTGTGTGTGTGTGTGTGTGTGTGTGTGTGTGTGTGTGTGTGTGTGTGTGCGTGTGTGTGTGTGTGTGTGTGTGTGAGTGGTGTGTGGGCTGTGTGTCTGAGGGGCACTCTTGAGTTGCGAGCGCTAATGGGCGTGGAAGTTTCTCCTTCGACGGGTTGGAGAAATGGAGGCGTCGGGGAGGGCTATGGCTAATTACAGGGGTGACCTTTGTCCGTCAGAGAAACAAAGTAAGCAATGTTTGCCTCGCATTAAGCTGGTTACCAGCAGGGTCGCCTTGGTTTAGCAACACCCACGTGCGTCAGTTGGTGGAGGTTGCTAACGCTAATCCGCTAATGCTGAACAGTTTTGACCATTTTGGGAACTTTATCGAGGATGTCAATGAAAAAATATGGCAAAGAATACGCAGCATATCTTTTCTTTAGTCTACTCTTCTTTTAGAATATTATTTTTAGTCAAACATTTCGTTTTTATTATCTATTGCAATTTGATGTCGGTAATATGCAGGCAGGGGTTAAGGTGGCGTACCTCAAGGATGCCTACAGGTTAGGCTGGAAGCGGGATACAGCAGCATCAAACTCTACCTTTTTGGCTGCGAGCTGAACAGCCTAGCCCCAATACCACCCTTAAGACATTTTAAATCACTTAAAAAATATAATTTAATAAATGGAAAAGTGAACATGTTAAATGGGCGCTATTGACTCAAGGTGGCTGAAAACGCACGTTGGGCAATGGCGGAATTTTGCTTTAAGCATTCATAATAATATAAGATACATAATAATAAAAATATGTTTATTGGAACAAAATTGGGCTTTCGTTATGAGATCGAGATGAAATCCCACTCAGTAGTTCAGGTTTCTCCTGAAGAAAGTTCGAAGCGTAACTCCCTTATTAATGAGGGAAAAAAAAAGACTAAACATTTCCGTAAAAACTTGTTTCTACCTTCACAAAATCGAGTAATGACACAAATGAGGTTTTTCTCGCAACGCTAAAACTCCAAGACCTAATGAAACTGTGAATGCCCTTTTGTTTATGAATGTAAAAGCATTATTCACCTTCTCTCATATTTTTCAGAACCCTATTGTGACCCTTTTATCCAATGCCTCTTACTCTAGAGGTGTTTCACATTTGCACTTAAGATCAATGTCATTAAGCAGCAGTTGGTGTAGTGAGAGGGCATCTTAACTTAAAGAGGTCTACCGGTTATGAATGTAAATGTATTATTCACCTTCTCTCATATTTTTCAGAACCCTATTTCAGACCCTTCTATCCAACGCCACTTACTCAAGTGGCGTTTTTTACACTTAAGGTACGGACCAGGTTGTGTCGTTAGAGGGCATCTTAACTGAAGGAGGTCTAGCGGTTATGCTGTGGATGCGAGGGAGTATCAAACCCAGTTAGCTCTCTGCTGCAAGTGAAGCACCCCCAACCAAGACATAATCCTCTCCTTGTGTACACATTTCCCCGTGTCATAAGATTTCTCTGCGATGCCCTTGTAGACCGGGAACAAAGCTGGGGCATCTGTCACACAACACGACACACCTGTAGTCCGATACACCCATGGAGGAGATTTATGTAAGTCACATTGTGTGTGTGTGTACGTGCGTCTAGCTGTGTGTGCATGTGTTTGTCTAGATTTCTGTGTGCGCCAAGCTTTTGTGTGGGTGTGATCTGTATGTGTTTGAGTTATGTCTGTGTGTGTGTGTGTGTGTGTGTGTGTGTGTGTGTGTGTGTGTGTGTGTGTGTGTGTGTGTGTGTGTGTGTGTGTGTGTGTGTGTGTGTGTGTGTGTGTGTGTGTGTGTGCGTGTGTGTTTGTCTAGCTGTCTGTCTGTGTGTGTTTGTGTGTCAAGCTCTTTGTGTGCTTGTCATCTGTATGTGTTTGTAAGTCTACGGAGAATGTGTGTGTGTGTGTGACATGGGTAAATGACTGTGTGTCTCTTAGTGTGTGTATGTGTGTGTCTGTGGTAACACGTGTCTGTGTATTTGTAGTTTGTGAGGTGTGCCTTTGGTGTGTGTGTGCTGTGTGTGTGTGTGTGTGTGTGTGTGAGCCGTGACCCCCCCCCCACTCAGGTATTCGATGAGCCAGCGGGGGGGCCTGGCTGGGTCGGTGAAGGGGGGGTGTATAAACAGCAGAGTATTTCCCACTCCCTGCATATTTATGAAGAGGCTTCGACAAACCAAAGCCAAAGTCGCTCAGGTAGTCGGGAAAAAGCGACAAGGATGGGATACCCCCCACTGCTCTCCGACAAGCAACCGGCGTCAAAGCTGACACACGGTTTAGTCGTGAAACGTGTCAGTATTGACCGGTTTCACAAAGTATTCTCTACGTTTTCACGTTTTTTTTTTTATGTTGTATGTCCCTTGCACTTAATGTACGCACTTTTTGTATGTTGTACGTCCTGACACTTAATGAAAGTACTTAGCATTGTGCAGCGTCCTATCCTAGTTTCTGTTCTGTGTACGGGGAAATGGTTTAACCTAGCGATTTTTAGTGCTTGGCACTTGGTTCTAACAACATCTGCCCTGTGCCAACAGCGCTTCTGACAAACGTACTTACTGTAAGTTGCTTTGGATAAAAGCGTCAAATGCTAAATGACCTAAACGTAAAAGTGCCGCAGGGTTTATGATGCTAGCTCTCGTCTGATTGGCCGTATTGAACCGGAGGAGATCCGCACGTTGGGTGGTTGGGGGGGATCTTATCCACAGGGCAAGAAAAATCCATCAGCACCGTCGGCAAGTAGATTACGATATGCCGTCCGCCTTCATGGACTTCGCCGGGGGTTCGAAGGCGGGAAAAACTAAGGTCGCCCTGGGTAAATTAAGGCACAGGGCGAAAGAAACAGAGAGAGACTGCTCTGTCTCCTCACTCTCTTTCAAACCCACCCAAACCTGTTCTTTCTCTCTTTCTCTGGCTGTCTCTCTCTCTCTCTCTCTCTCTCTCTCTCTCTCTCTCTCTCTCTCTCTGTCTCTCTCTCTCTCTCTCTCTCTCTCTCCTCTCTCTCTCTCTCTCTCTCTCTCTCCTCTCTCTCTCTCTCTCTCTCTCCCTCTCTCTCACACCAACCCCAACCTCTCACACACCCCTTGGTAGCGACCTCTTCCAGCGTCTAAAATTAAGTTCACCTTGGCTGCTCGCGGCTAATGAGTTTCCATTGAGTCTCTGTGTCACAGAGGATGCGTGTCCTGACAGATAGCATGCTCCAGTTACGGTACACAGCTTTATTGCCGCGATTTGTGACACAGTCGAAGAGGAGGCTTTATTTTTTGGGGTGTGAATTGTATTTCGTGGCTTGCACTGAAAAAAAAACTGTGAAAAAGACGAGAAAAAAAAGGGTTGTTTCAATATTAATAGCGGATAGTTGCACGCAGACCTGCATATAATCCGGCAATAAAGCCTTCAGACTCCCTGCCCCGATCAATTTATGAAGAAAAGAAATATTGGACATGTCCGCAGTCCAGTGCCCGACTATATATCTGTCACGCGATGTCCCCGGTAATAAAGTTTGTCACCCAATGAACGACTTCACTAATTAATAAAGTATCTTTATGGCTAATATGGACTTTGCGACCTCGTCACTCTCGGGGCCCAGTGAATCATAAGCATAAGTAGTTATCGTTAACGAAGCGATCAATTAAATCCAGATAATTCAACTCCATTCACAAACCCCGACATGTTTCGCTTACGGTTTTTCCAGAAGTGCGACGGCGATTCTCAATTATAATGTTGAGCGGTTTCATAGGGTGAGAGGCAGGAGCTTCCAAAGGAATGGACTGCTCAGTATGCACTCAAATGTACTCTCCCATTCTCATATATCAGCTCATCTCAGCTCGGAATGGCCATTTAATTCTGAAGACGCTCTGCGCAAGCGATTAGAAACCCGCGCTTGGGTAGCCGGACTGCAAAGGTCACGCAGAAGAAGAAGAACTGCGATGGAAATGGTATTTTGACGCGCTATTCTCGGCCAAAACACCCCAGCTCTTAGGGATTGTGTGATTCCCGGGGTTTTGTTTGAGTGGGCCGATGCCGTGGAATGTTTTTATAATACGCTGTTGAGAGGGACCCCGGAAAATAGGCAGATAAGTGGCAATGAAAAGGCGGCCTCATAAGATCCGCGACATGTTTAAGTTTGCGTTTGAATCCTTGCTCAATTTAAGTTCAATTATAGCTTCCTCCTCCCCTCCCCTCTTCCTCCTTCTCCTCTTCCTCCTACTCCTCCCCCCAAAACATACTTCCTCCTCCTAACCTGCTCTTCTTCCTCCTCCTCCTCCTCCTCCTCCTCCTCCTCCTCCTCCTGCTGCTCCTCCTCCTCCTACCCCTCACCTCCACCGCCTCTTCCTCCTCCCCTCCTTCCACCCCCCCCTCCCGCCCCCTCCCTCCTCTTCCTCCTCCTCCTCCCCATCCTGCCCCTTCTCCCCTCCACCCCCTTCTCCTCCCTCCTTCCTCCTCCTCACTTATTTTCCTCCCCTCCCCTCCCCCCTCCTCTTCCTCCTCTTCCTCCCCCCTCCCTTCATCTTCCGCCTCCTCCTCCCCCACTCCCCGCCCCCTTCCTCCTCCTCCTCCCCTCCCTCACTTATTTTCCTCCCCTTCACCACTCCTCCTATTCCTCCCCTCCTTGTCCCCCCCCTCCCAGCCCTCCCCTCCTCCCAGCCCTCCCCTCCTCTTCCACCTCCTCCGCCCCTTCCCCCCCCCCCCCTCCTCTTCCTCCCCCCCTCCCCGCCCCCCATCCCCTCCTCTTCCTCCTCCTCCTCCTCCTCCCCCCCCCCTCCCCTCCTCTTCTTCCTCTCCCCCCCCCCCCCTCCCCGCCCCCCTCTACCCTCCTCTTCCTCTTCCTCCTCCTCCTCCTCCTCCCCCCCTTCGCCCCCCCCCTCTCGACTTGTTCACAGCACTACCGATTCGCCTGGACTCCTCACCGGCCCCTCGATCAATAATAATTAGAAATGCGTTTAATGGCTCTGTGAACCCCTGACCCCAGTGTGTTATGTAATTTGCAACAGCGAGGAGGCGTTGTGGATAAACGGGAGGGGCGGCGTGCTGACAGTCTGCCAGTCTCAGAACTGTTCATCAAGTCGCTGCCGATGGAGAGTGGTGGACGAAGTGCTCAGTCCACGTATTTGAGTAAAAGTTGAGACACGTAGTGTAAAATATTACTCCAGTAAAAGTGGAAGTACTCCCTTTAACTTGAGCAGAAAAGTATAAAAGTACTTGGCTTTAAATGCACTTTAGAAACAAAAGCAAATGTAATTTGGTGTAAAGTAATTCCAATGTCTTGCTATGTCCTTTATACATTTAAGGTTAAAAGAAACCCCACTAACATCATTTGAGGGGCCACTCACACTAGGGCCACGGCCCCGTGCCCAAGCTCATTTGCATACTAAAGAAATTAAATGGTCATAGTTACCTCTATGTATTACTTTAGATTGGACGGAGAATTCTTGAAACAGGAAATCGTATGCTTCTAAAGCAGACAGAGAAGGCACTTAAAAATGAAGGAGTCGTTCTTCCTTTCCACTACTTCAGTCATAACTATGAAGTCATACTTCATAATTTGCTTAAATATGGCCATTGGGGCTAAATTTCAATATCTGGCACTTCTTCCATCATTGTGTGTTGACTGTAAACGTCAAACGTGACAGCGAAATTCTGAGGAATACGAGGAAGAAGCAAAGTTTGGAGAAACCCGCTCAAACTGCACGAACCACAAAGTGTTCTGATTGGTACACTTGCGGTGCATGCGCGCTCATTTGGATCTGTCCCTTTATTGTCTATGGTCACGCATGCTGCACACACACACACACACACACACACACACACACACACACACACACACACACACACACACACACACAAACATAAACAGAATCACGCCACAGGGGCAACACGCAGACAGACACACACGCACAAACGCACATACACAAACACGCTCGCGCGCAATTGGCCAAGCAAAGACAGACACCCACGTGCGCACAATCACATTCACACGCACAGGGGGCACATGCAGGCACACAAACGCACACAAACACACACAGCATGCATGTCTTGGAAAGAAACGTTGAAAGGAACAACATGTTTCTCGAATGGAGTGGAGTAAAAAGTATGATTTTCCCCTACGAAATGTTGTTGAGTAAAAGTACAAAGTCTCACAAAATAATGATGCTCGAGTAAAGTACAGATACGCTGAAAAGTTACTTAAGTACGGTAACGAATGACTTGTACTTCGTTACTGTCCACCCCTGCCGATGGGATGACGAGGGAAGACAGAGCAAGTCCTCGATTGAACTTTGAACGGCGTCACAGTTTAGACAAATCATTTGTGCGACTCTGTTCTACTTCTTCTGCCGTATGTCCTTAGACCTTCAGCTCTATTGAGGCGAGCAATGTTCGATGATCAAGGTCGATTACACTAAATTCGGCATTCGGGGTCAATGTTTGTGATAACTAGTTCAAATGTTTTGTGTGACTTTAATGCAACGCATTGAAATCTGATGTTGGATTATAAAATAACCCTTTTTACTTTTACACTCTTAAATTTATATTAAGGGTGTTTTTAGCAGACGTTTTTATCCAAAGCGACTTGCAATAAATACATTTGTCGGAGGGAAGAGAAACGAGTCGGTGCAGTAAGGCTGTTCATAGAACCAAGTGTCAAACACTAACAGTTGTTAGGTTCTTATTTGATGGTTCTCATTATGACACCAGGGGCCCTATTTTAACGGTCTGAAACGCAATTGAGAACCGCCAAGCGCAAGTAGCTTTGTGGGCGGTTCCACGGCGATGTCGCTAGTTTCCCGGCGCGAAAAACGACTCTTGCGCACGGCGCATATCTAAAAGGGTTGGTCTGAGGTAGCCTAATTCCCCGTAGGTGCAGTTTGGGCGTATACATTATATATTATATTATTATAAACATCGTTCTTATAAGTATTGTATGCATTATCGTTATCGACTTGTGTTCCTAATATGCATTTGTCCCCCGTTAATGTACATTGCCATGGACTGTATTATGCGTTACGTCTTTAGTTTGCGTGTGTTTAAACAGATGGACGCACACACGTGCGTGCGTGTGTGCGCGTGTGTGCGTTACACACACGCGCGCCCGCCCGCATTCATTCATTCCTTTTAACACCGTGAGTGTTTTCTTACGATCAAATACTCATCAATCCTAAAAGTTATGGGCATGTACACGATGTCTGTGTCAAGAAAATATGTGTTTGCTGCACGGTGTTTGCAGATGCAATGATTAAAAGTACAACTTATTACCGCTGAATGAGCCGTTCTTTCCAAATAATTTAGCAAGCATGTGTGGCTAGGTAGATGAGAGAAGCCAAGTGTATGCGCGAGGTGCACAAGCAACATTATGCATGCGCCCTTAAAATAGCATCTCAACGCGCCGCTGACTTTAAACAAGGTATTTTCTGGTTTGTGGCGCAAGTGGTTTAAGAATTGTCAAAATAGCAACAGGGAACGTTTTGCGCCGGAACACGCCTCCTCCTTTCGCCGAGCCGCCCCTTGGGGCGCAAGATCATTCCCTAATTTACCAACGCGTGGCGCAGGAGGAAAAGCACGCTCTGCGCCAGTTGCAAACTAGCAACGACACATGCGCCGGTGATTAAGTCAATTGCGCCGGATTCAAGATAAGGCCCCAGGAGTCATGACGACCAGCCATTACAAGCCATATGTCTTTACCCAGATGTAGGGTGGATGGTCGGCCTGGCAGCTGGTATCCGTCACTGGGAAGACTGGTGATCAATAGGGTTTGATTTAGAAAATTGCTTAAAATGCCTCATCAACATTACCCTTAAGCCCCCTAACTTATGCGTTACATGATTCTTTTTTTTTTTTATATATATTGACTTTCTATCCATTAAGTAGGCGAGTTTACTTGCTTCCGATCTCTAACAGGCCGCAGTCAGTCAGAAAAAAAGTGGGCTTAAAAAATCGATAGTGCTTCGGCTGCTATAGCGATCCTGCATTAGCCTGCTAGCCTCAAAACATTAACGCTATTTACTTGCTGGCTAGGATTACATAAGAAGCAGCCGAAAGTGTTTTAATAGAATCAACCGTTTTATTTCACAGCGCAGAAAAAACCCATTACATTTAAACAAATATATACATTACAAATTCCCCTGTGAGTAGGTTGGCAAGTGTAAAGATTAAGTACAACGCGCTGATAAAACAAATACACCGCGCTTGCCCTAAGAAAGAATAATTACAGTTGAAAGAACGCACACAAGCAGATTAATAAGTTATACGCGGTTCTACGCACAGAGCTTCTTCCTGCCATTCGACGATGAGGATGACTGTGCATTCACAGTCTTAATATTCAACTGTTTAGTCATTTAGTGCGCACAGTATTGCTATATTAGTTGAACAGGCGCTTTTTTAGTCCAAATCGACTTAAAGCTAATCTTTTAAGACGCACGTCGTTAGGAGCAGGTGTTTGCTAGGCCATTCAAGAGTGGAAATTGGGTTGGAACCCATACTCAGTAATATAGTCACCAAAACAACTGCAGGTACTATGGCCTCGACTAGTCTTCACCAGCTAGACTACAGAGCAGATCATATAATGTACAATATGCAGTGTTAACTCGACTGAAATGACAGAAAGCCGACTTTTCCTTTCAGCCGTAACATGTCCCCGTCTTGAATTATTTCTGCCTTTTTGTCGTCTGTTTTTTTTCAACAGAACCACATTTACATGGAGCCATTCGGCATAGGCTTTAAGCCAAAGAGGCTACAAGGTGAGGACAATCAAAAGCATGCAATCAATACCGGAGCCAACTGGAAAAAAACCTCGGGCGAGACCAACTTTGGAAACAAACAAACCACTATGGAGACAACCAGTTTAGTCGCAATAATGCCTTTCCTCGTCAGTGATTTCCCTTCGTCGTCTGTATCTATAAAACACCAAAAACAGATGTCGCCTGCCTCCTCGTGTCTAATAAAGCCAGCATTATATAATGACGCCTGCTATAATACCCCCATATGGTAAATGGGCCCCCCTTCTCCCTTCCAGCCCCCAAAATACGCGATTAGCATGAATCATGAAAGAATTTACAAACTGGCCGCAGATAATGACAATTTAACACTCTATTTAAATTTTTTCGTGGCTTTTCTTCACGAAAAGCTGTGTGATTGCGCTGGGTTGCAGATGTCATTACTGTGGCTTTACAGTGCCAAATAATGACACCATTCCCTTGTTCATTTCCTTACTAACTACGGCTAGCAATGGCGCACTGATTACCACATAATGAAATGGCCCTTTTTTTTCTTTCCGCATTTGTAATCTTTTTTTTGTAACCCCCCCCCCCCCCCCACACGACCGATTGGGAGTCAATCACTTGCAAAAAAGTCCTATACTATTGATGATGCCACGAGAGCTAACTGTGAATGGCTTTAAGGCGTGCGCGTGCGTGTGTGCGTGTACATACGTGCGTCTGTGTGTGTGTGTGTACGTACATCTGCATGTGTGTGTCTACATGTGTGTACACGTGTGCGCATGTCTGAGTTTGGTTGTGTGGTTGTGCACAGACCTGCGTGTGCCTGTACGTCTGTGTGAGTCTCTGTGTGTGTTTGTGCGTGACGTCTGCGTTTGAAATTGATCATTGATCACAATCGATTCCTCTGCTCCTTTGAGCGATGGCCGACTCAGTGGTTGCTCAATTGTGGCCGTTGCACGCCGCCGTCGCCGCAGAAACGATGCCGACTCACACGGGAGGATCATCGGGGGCAACGTGTACTGTAAGGGGAGCAGGGAGGGACAATTACAGAAGCTTTATGTGGACATGTTCTCAATAACGACCCACTGGAGGGTTGGAGGGCTAGATCGATGGAGAGGAAGAGACTGAAAACAGACAATAACCATGTATGAGTCTACGATCAGAACGGCTTTACTGGATTATTAAGACAATAACTGTAAATTTATTGGTCTGTGATCACAACAGTTTTACAAGGTTGTTAAGGCCAGTCTTTAGCAAAGACTGGGAGATTTTTTATTGGATTTTAAAAATAAATAAATAAATAATGTTTTTACAGAAATACTTTGGCACTATTTTGGCATCTATATCTACAGTTTCTTGACTGCCTTACTTCATGCTGCTGAAAGACCCCAATTTCTCCCCCGGGGCCGGGGATAAGTAAAGTTTTATCTTATCTTATCTTATTTGGTTAACAAATTGATTAATTTTGACTGTTCTAATTAATTGATTGACTGTTTGATAACAATAGCTGCCCTTAAACACACGCCTACCTGTTCTGACCTAGATGCATCGCCTTGAGTTTCCATCCGTCGCTGCTGTATTGTGATGGAACCTGTGCATGTGTTGCTTCAGTGTCCTTCAGGAGATACAGGCAAGGTCAAAGCCGCTTTGCAACAAGTTGATAAGAGCCAGAGATGAAGACCATGCAGACAGAGAAGCTAAGGTATTTCAATGGTCGATTTAAAAAATTATGTTTGAGAGAGAGAGAGAGAGAGAGAGAGAGAGAGAGAGAGAGAGAGAGAGAGAGAGAGAGAGAGAGAGAGAGAGAGAGAGAGAGAGAGAGAGAGAGAGGGAGAGAGGGAGAGGGAGAGGGAGAGAGAGAGATTTATTTTTGGAGTGGGTGGAATGCATAATGTTTGATGGAGTCGACTAAGCGACCAATCACTATGCGTTCATCTCAAGCAGGTCAGCGTTGAGGAGGCGTAGAGCAGAGGCTTAGAGGTGACTCCTGATGTCCAGCACAACTCCTCAAAGAAGCTCTCGCTGTTGTAATCATCACCCTGGAAACCTGCAGCCGATTGAACGGCGTTTGTGACGCTGCACATGTGCAAGAAAATATTGAAAAAATGTTTGCGAGTCATCATGTTTTCGCATGCGTGGACCTTCGACATCAACTCTCTTACAATAACTGAGGGTGAATGGCCGTGATAACATGGCCGTCCTCCGTCAAACAAATCCTGCGTTAGAAATATGACCTCCCATTTCCATAGTAACCAAGAAATAGATTGGAAGGGAAAGGGAAAAGATTAGTAGAAACCCGTCGATTCTTCTTCAATTCCCGGCTCGGTTGGTAGATATCGAAATGAAAAAACGGCGGGCACTGAGATGTATTATTTTCCGAAAAAAACGTGTCCGGGAGCTAAATTTGAGTCGCCCGCTCGATAAACAAAAGTTGTGCATTTTTAATAGCGTTTCTGCTCGGAAAGGAATATCTCTAATGAAATGCAAATCAAGGGGTTTTTGGCGGCGATGAGATTAAACTCTGAGGGGTTCAGTCGGGGAATCAGTTGGAAACCTGTTGGACGGCCGCTCTGATCTGAGCCTCTATCGCTCGCCGCTGATTCAGTCGGTTAATTGGGATGGGGTGGGGTGAGGTGGGGGGGAGGGTGGAGCGAGGTAGGGGGGAGGGGGCGCATGGGGAGGGTTTCGTAAGGACACTGGGACTGACTTTCCATTATCAGCCCGTTCCTTTTCTCCCGCTCTCTTATGCTCTCTCTCTCGCTTATGCTTTATGTCTTTTTTTCTCTCTTTCTTTACTCTCCCTCTCAGTGCTCTCGTTGCTCTCTCGCTCTCGTTGCTCTCTCGCTCTCGTTGCTCTCTCTCTCTCTCGTTTCCCTCTCTCTCGTTTCTCTCTCTCTCTCTCGTTTCTCTCTCACCCGTTGCTTTCTCTCTCTCTCTCTCTCTCTCTCTCTCTCTCTCTCTCTCTCTCTCTCTCTCTCTCTCTCTCTCTCTCTCTCTCTCTCTCTCTCTCTCTCTCTCTCTCTCTCTCTCTCTCTCTCTCTCTCTCTCTCTCTCTCTCTCTCTCTCACCGTCTCTCTTATTCACCCTGACCTTGAAATTAAACAATTTTATGTTGGATGTCAATACTCAATGTGATATATTCATTCTAATATTTCCACAAAAAACATGTTTACACTTTGCAATAAAGGTACATAAATAAACCATGAATTATTTGTTGAATTAATTATTTCATGATTAAATTATGGTCAATAATTATCTAATACTGCTCATGTAAACCAAGGTTATGATGTTCATGTTAACTAAGGTATTAATCCACATATTATTGAATAGAGAAAGGGCTAACTTAATAGTTAATCAATGGGCCCTTACCAAAATATTTGGTGTAACCAAAAATATAAATCATTCGAGTAAGGACGTGATAAATTATTGATTTTTCACATTAAGTGCAGCGTAAAATAATAACATGAACGTTAGATTTTAATTGTTTCTTACGGCCCTCTACAAATACATTTAGATTAATAGAAAAGCAAATTGTGTAGTAACTGTCATTTTGTGTACACTGTGTTATAAGAGGGATGTTAAATGTCAGTGTTGTGGGTTTAAATTAAAGAGAATTAAGAGCAGTTGTGTATTTATGTACACTGCGGTACATATTTGCATGATGGGATCGGCTGAGGTTATCTGTCTGATAACCAAAAAAAGAAAGTTGCTTGTTTGAGGAGGAAATTGAAGGCTGGAACACAGCCTTCAATTGTGTGCAACGTACAAAAGGTTATTGCGCATATGTATACGGTATAATCTGAAGGATTTATTAGAGGTCAATTTATAATTGAACTCTGTTTTCGTGTGTGTGTGTGTGTGTGTGTGTGTGTGTGTGTGTGTGTGTGTGTGTGTGTGTGTGTGTGTGTGTGTGTGTGTGTGTGTGTTTTTGTGTGTGGGTGTTTGTGTGTGAGTGAATGAATGGCTTTTGTTTTAATTGGATTCTAGTGTTTGCTGCGGAATTGGATGGAAGACACACAGATATATCGAGATTCATTACTTTATTTCTATACAACTATACGGCTGTAAGGGATTTGCCTCACTGTGCCGAACCACAGCAGTCACAGCACACCAGACATAAAATGATCATCAGTTATAATAAAAAGTTATAAAAAAGTTGCAAAAGATAAAGTAACAACGTTAAGTTACAAAAGAAAACATTTCACGTCACCCAAACACCACATAACATTACATACATTCACAGATGTGAGATATTTACAGCCCGACAGGAATGTCTAGGGCCAAATAAGGATAGAACGAAAGGTGCTGTCAAATATACAAAAGCATTTAGCTGTAAAAAGGTGGAGCTATTTAGTAATTGTATGGTTCTACGGTGCAGTGGAGGAACGGGAATGTCTTAGTTTGGATGGCCTTGAGTCTTTATTTCCCGAGAGGCGAGAGAGTGAGAATGGGTCTGCATTGTGCGTTGAGCCCTGTAGTATTGTACACCTTCTGCGCTGATTGCGGATCTCGTGGATGTCAGAGATTGTGGGGGGGCTGAGTTTACAACGGATGATTTTCAAGCAGAACAAACAATTCTTTCCAGATGCTTCCGTATATACTACGGATAAATGTGCGAAAAAGGGCTTTGTTTTGTTTTGCTTGTTGACGGTCGTTTCAATGAGACAAATACAATATTCCGACAAGATGTCACAAACGTTGGCTGTGGTGATTTCTTTGCTTCTTCGTTCGAGCAAAAAGCAAAGAATGCTCACATTCATGTTTTCAGAGTCAATGAAAATTGTTTTGTCTTGTCACACGGTTACCAGCTGGGCTCAGCCATTTTGATTGATTGGAGACACTTCTAATCAAACGCGAGCGATGGATGGCCAATGTCTGTCGAAATGAAACACAAAATGGCGTTTGATTGCCAGCGAGGTTGTATATATTCTCAGGGTCGAGCTAAGGCACTCTTCTTAGATACATAATATAACAGAAGAACAACAATGAACTGCTGTTCAATGTTGTTTTCCTTTTGTTTGTACTACATTTTTCCTACCATGTAGAGACATAATTAATGACATAATAATATAATAAAGTAAATTATGCCAATATTTGCCTTGCCTTTCATCACATTTTGTCGATTGCTGTTGCACTTACCAACAAGCCACTGGCAGCCATGTTGAAACAGGTGACTGACCTCTTATCTGCCCCCATCAGACTAAAGATGTGTTCTGTCCTACCCTGGTCAGTGTAAACTGAACAATAAGCTTAAAATCTGTGGTTTTCGATATGTTCTTTGAGACTGTGTGGGTTATACATATTCAGGTACACCATTATATGAAAGGTACATTCATTAATTAATTAATCCACATGGTGGTTTAATGTAGTAATAAGCATTATTATACATTTTAAAGGCTCAGGCTATTTTTAAGGTTAACCCTAAACCTGACTGATTTAAGTAATGCATAAATTAATAGTTAACATGCGCATCATTAACTTACTTAACATGATCAGCATTTGTAAACACAAACACCATTAGATGATTACTAGACCATTAGTTATCTGTTAATCATCCTGTTATGTAATGCTTTTTACTGCATTAACTTATGTTAACGAATTGATAATCAAGGTATCCTTAATGAAAAGAGAAACCAATGGCGATTACTAGATCATTACTTACCTATTGGTAAGTAATAAGTGTTAACTACCTATACGGTAGTTAACACTTATTGCTGCATTAACTTGATAATTAAGGAATCCTTAATGAAAAGTGTCAACACAACATTAGCATTAGCAAATAGCACAGTTGCATTTTCAAAAAGCGCAAAGCTGTAACAGTGCTGAAGTGGGGGAAAACAATATGTTTTCCTCAGTTATATTGTACTGGCGCTGACAGCGAAGGCATGGCATGTTTTTGCCGTGTAACTTTGTCAAGGTGATGTCCGCTTGCAGGGACGCCTGCGTAGACAAGGCGTAATCTCAGGTCAATCAAAAGCAGATGACCAGACAGCTAGACGGCTCTCATAAATACCGCAAACCAAGAGCTTTCGCTTCGGCCTTAAAACGTCAGTTATGTATTTTCGACGCCAAAAAACTGTGTTCATAAGGCAAAACAAGAATCACAGCAACAAACCTATGTCAGTCCTGGAGGAAAATTAATAATTAGACACACAACAGTTATTAAGGGGTCGTTGTTCGTATTAATAATACGAACAACGTCCCGGATATTCAAATTTGTGCTTTTGAAAACGAACTCAGCAATACAGCCATGTTTTTTTTCTTTTTCTTCCTCTCTCCCGCACATCAAACTCTGGAAAGGGTGCTGTTTGAACACTCCCAGTGTCACCTCTCTATTTCAATTTGCCCGTCTGTCTCCGTGATGTTGACTCTCCGGGCCGCCAGCCTATCTCCATCATGTCAACACGCCACGGGGAAAATCGGACTTGTCAATCAACGAGAGGTCGGAGAAACGAGAGTGAAACTGAAAGGAATCTGGGGGGGGGGCTGGAGAGGCTTCTTCTTAGAGCAGAGGAGATGGAAGGAGGGCGCAGGAAGAGGTACGGCCCCAGGGATGTATTAGGGCGAAAGCGATCCGTACATTGCGGTCAATTAAGGTCACGGGAAGTCCTGACGGAAGTCCAAAAGCGTTTCGGAAATCAATGGCCCTTCAAGACCTTACGGGAAAAAAATCTATAATTCTGCCGAAGAAGAAATGGGATTATCCGATTTTTGTTCAGCGTTTTTTGGTAAAAAAATATACGGATGAAACAGGGTTTCATTAAAAGGGGAATTCATGTGTTTACTCTGTGACGAGGTCATAAATAGCAGAGCGGGTCAATGGGTGAATCGATCCAAACAAACACTGCTTATTCCTCGGTCTTCGGTACTATCCCCTCACCCCCGTCGTCACTTATATTAATCTTGGGATTTTAGGGCTAACCTTGTGTTTGTACTGTCTGCATCTCTGTTACCGCCTGCCCGAGGTTTCTGCACAACATGGCACATATTAATAATGCACATTGTTTATTCCTCCAAAGCACCGGAGCCCGGAGTCCTAAAACATAAGCAAGGGCAGCGAGACACCGTTTATTCAACACATTTATGGTTTGTTTAGCAGGACTTTATGTTCGTTTTTTAACAATTCATCACGCAGAAAAGGGTGTGGTTGTACATGTCTTCAAATGTTATTAGTATGAAGTCTCTTTTTCCTTTTTCGGCATCGTCTGTAATAATACAACTGTTGTAATTTGTCATTTTTATCTGGTTGTTATCCAAGAGTCGGATATGGTCATGTGTGAGACAGGGAGTAGACAGTATTCACCGGTCATACACTAACACACTGTAGGCATGCATATCGGGCTCTCGCATACATTGGCATGAGCATGTTATTAACGTCCCATATCATGGGACTCAATTATAATCCTAGATTACATACAGTTACCAGGGGTGCACGGCCGTTTAGATTTAACAGAGTCAATACTAATCAAACACGAGCCATGAATGCCCAATGCGGCGCTCACATGAAAAGCACATGCATGTTGTGCGCTTGTGTAAACTGCCATGAACACGCAAGTAACATCACACGTGACCTGACCCATGTCTAGTCCTACATATATTTCATATTTTTCAATAGACATCACAACAGATCTCTTGCTTTCTTGTGTTTTTGTGTGTTTTATTAACCTTGAACAAACCTTAATCTAGCCTCTGCAGACCCCCTTTGTGTTGGTTGGCATCAGATCTACTAATTCCCTCCTAATGCTCACACGATCAATAAAGGGATGGAGATTATTTCCATGCTGCGTTCCAGCGGTACACGTGTAAGCATGTGTTAGAGCTGCGTGTCTTTCGGATGACACGCTTGCACCTGGCCCTCCAGGAATGCTATCGATTAGCCAGCCGCGTCTATCAACCGATACGCGAGCAAATCTGCATTAGCGAGACCAAGCAAGCCGAAAACAACGGGCGACCATTGGACGCGCTTCACAACCCATGCTCGGCGGTCGGGTTTGAGGGAAGGGGAGGAGGAGGTGGGGGGGGATTGGTCGGTCATCAGAGGTGGACTCGAAATGGAGCTATCCTCGTCTGTTTCCAAAGTCTGGGTCTTTCACAATGTCATCAGAAAAATAACACGTTTGCTATCGCTTTTCAAGAGTCCGGGCAAAATGATATTGACCACTCTGGCTTGACCTTTGCCGACTAGATGGCCTTCAGTGAAAAAGAAGATTACATTGATTCCCGCAGTGCTGAACACAATTTTCCAATATTCCACGGCCATCGGAGATAAGACTTCCATTGGTTTTCCAAACTGATGGTAGACGCTAACAACATCTCCTAGCATATTGAGCTGCATTACCAAGCATAACAAGCCACATTAACTTCCCAACGTAACTTATTGTCTTATGTGTTTCTGCATTTATCACGACACAATCTGAGGAAATGTAGAAAAAAATCAATGTTACGCTTGGGAGGGTTCTGAAATATGTCCTTAAGTGCTTATATTGGATTGATGATAGCCGAATGCATTGTCATGTTTGCATTTTAAAAGCTATATTTCCCAAAGGAAAGTTTGGAACAATAAGAGAATACTTGTTCCTATTCCAAAACAATACATTATGTAAGACGACCCTATATCCCTGGAAAATGAACAATAAGCGCTTAGCATTGCAACTGCTCCTTTGAAAGGTCAATGTGAAACATATTTTATGAAAATTGTCTAGTGGAGCAGACTTTAGGATGATGTTTGAGGTTGGGACTTTGGATGTCTGTTTGACCGAGGTAAAACACTGCTTTATCAGTGGAAATGACAAAGTAGAATATGTCAAAACTCAAACTTTATTACGCAACAACTTACGTTTGGCCATTTAGAAGAGCCTTTTACCCAAAGCGACTTACGATGGAGACGGGGACCAATCAAAGCAGACGATCAATATCGGAGGACTGGAAAGGTTTGCTTACTAGGCGGGTTTATAAACGACAACTGGGCAAAGTGCAGAGTAGGACTTTTAATACGTTTAGGATTAGCCGTTCTCTGTAGCAGTAGAGTACAAAAGGCTGATAGTTTCCTTCCTCTTCAAGTCAAATTAAGTACAATATCTAACAAACAAAACAATATCTAAAATCATCAATCGGACTTCAAGAGCAAAAAATATAGACAGAATAAAGTACAGAAATATATGAAGATTACTTTTTTCAATATACTGGAAATCGTGACATGCTGACTCATTGACATGACCATTCTTTTTAACAAAATAAAAAAAATCTAATTTGGACAACGTTTGGGTGCATCACACTAGCGACATCCAAGCAACCACATAGCCGTCACATTACCTGCGCTCTGAACCACGGTCCGAGCCGTTACGTGGTTTCACCGTGACTGAAAGCCAACTACCCACTGAAGGCCTGAAGCCGAGAAGAAAGAAACAACTTTATTTTTTCTCGTGTCTTGCCAAACAAGTTTCGGGAGCAATTTATGTGGGTGTCTGTGCTGTTTTAAAAAAGGAAGGTAGCTGTGTATTGCCTTTTTTTCTATTCTACTTCTCCCAAGGCCGTCAACATGTGTTAAGCCACTCTGGGACTATCTCCTCAGACAGCCCTGTTGGATTCATGCAGTTTTCAAATATTCCTATTTTTGAAGTGTTATTTCAGTGCATTTCATTGAAATGCTTTGTTGTTATCCACCACGCACACGCGGACGTCATCGCTGATGTAGCTGCTGTTGTTTTTCCGTTTTAGATATCGAGGTTTTAGGAGACCCTTTTACTTTGAGCGACTTCTTCTGTTTAGAAATGGAGTCAGGCCAGTCGATGAGAAGAGTGCGGAGATCCGGGTTTCAAAACCAGAACCTTTCGAGTGGAAATAAAGCAACCCAACCACCGCTATATCCTGAACCTAATATTTAAATATATTTTCATAATTGTTTTCTTTTATATCAAAAGACTCGGCTGATTCAAAAAATCCCGCACACAATTTGTGTTTTATTTAACTCAGCCCTTGGAGAGTTAACCCTCTGAGACTGGGCTAAATAAATAAAATTGAAAACTTGATTCAGGTGTTTCATAGTCCCACGGTAGCCGAGTCAGCTCTCATTGAACCTGTGCGTTCGTTTGCGACGTGGTCTAAAATATTCGCCCCTAAACTCGGTGCAGGGGCAGAGCAGGTGTACGGTTCAATGTAAACACCTCCTTCGACTCAATAGAAGCATGTGGTTCCTCGCGTTTCTTTTGAGTCGTTTTTTTCTCCACTCGATGGCCCTGGGCTCTGACCCCATGGCGCTTCTCCTCAACGTAAAATAGCGCATTCATCATTTCCCTGGGAAACAAACACACAAACCAATTACCCTCCGCTGGAGTAAGCCCTGACCCTGTCAGGAGACCAGCGTTTTTCTTGCCCTTTGTAAACACCGCCGCTTGTATCTTTTGAAACGAGAGACTCACTAACTGTGTGAAACCCTGTATTTACACCACAGATTAGAAGATCAGCAAAAGGATAAAGGTGGTTTGGGTTCGTACCGATCCCGGTTCGAACCCTGACCCGAAAAGGTGATCTGGAAACATTGAGATGTATTATTTTCAAGTCTTTCTTGAAACCTTATTGACAATTATCTCCCATTGCAATCAGATTTTTTGTCTCTCACTTTTGAACGCATTGTCACAAGAAATCAAACTCACAAATCACTCGTAAGGGCAAGTTACCTCAGTCAGACGTCAGCGTGCTTGTGTGTGTCTACAGCAAAATACTGTCCAATGTATTACAATAAAAAAGGTTTGACAATTATCTCATTAAGCTTCTATCGGAAGTATATTGTAATGCAAAAAGAACAGACACACACACAGGGTGTTTTTGTGTGTGTGTGTGTGTGTGTGTGTGTGTGTGTGTGTGTGTGTGTGTGTGTGTGTGTGTGTGTGTGTGTGTGTGTGTGTGTGTGTGTGTGTGTGTGTGTCTGTCTGTGTGTGTGTGTGCGTGTCTATGTGCATTTGTACTTGAATGTGCATGCCTGCCTGTGCAAGTGTGTGTGTGCGCGTGCGTCCGTCCGCTTGCGTGTGTGTGCCTGCATTTGTGCGTGCGCACAGCACCACCACGAGATGAGCTCATCAAGTCTCGACGAGGCCACCCAGCGATATCCTACATCCTGTCTCTTCTTCTGCGGACGGGAACATATCCTCCTAGCTCTCTTTCCCCCTCTTTCCTCCTTCCTGTGTTGCGCGGCGAGCGCAGCGGGGGGCGCGAGCCTAAAAAACAACGCGAAGGGATGTCAGAGACACAGCGGAACGTTGTAAAGGATCTGTCTCCTTAACACCGCCTTCACGGTTCACACGTGTTAAAGCAGGGAGAGAAGAGAGAGGAAAAAGATAAAGAGACATCGCCCCCCTGCTGTTAACCACCAAACACTAAACATTCTTCTCAGGTCGGGACAAGGTCTCCGTTCTTCTTAAGCGTTGAACTCGTTCCGCAGCGGAACGCTCCGGGGAAAGAGTAATTATTTCCGCGGGTGTCGTCATTCTCGAGTTTACCACGTGGGTCGTTAGTAAAAGTCGTTATCGCAGCTCGATCGGTTGCGCCAAGGGGCGGGCTAGGGGTGTCGATGTCACAGCCGTGGTGTTTCGGGCCTTGTTCCTTCAAGTGACACACTCACACTCACACACACACACACACACACACACACACGCACACACACACACACACACGCACACACTGGTCAGTAACACACACAAACAGACGACAGTATCACACACACACACACACACACACACACACACACACACACACACACACACACACTTGACAGTAGCACTTACCTACACTCACGGTGCCCTTTAGTCATTTCTGTCAGGAATCACTCGTGTTCCAGATTTAACCTTTCATTGTGTACAATGGTAAGACAGTTTAGCCTAGCAGTATGGTTCCTCTCTTTTCAGATTTTCCATGCAGTAGGGGTTTAAAGCATGACTTACAGATGTCAGATACGGAATACCTCTAACAACAGGGAGCGCTCTCCGATCCCCCCCATGTGGTTATCAGATGTCTCCCCCCATTGGACGGGTGACATACAGAATACAGCAGAGCCAGAGCAGGTGGAGGCTGGGTTGGTGGTGGTGGTGGGCGATGGTGGTGGTGGTGGTGGTGGTGGGCCACTTCACTTCGCCGGGTGAGTGTTTGCGATGGAAGGTCGTAAATTGACCGCCTATTAGCGTACCTGCATTTGATTGGACCGCGCAAGCTGCCAGCCTACAGGGGGTGCATGACTAGTGCCATGCACTGACAATGACTATAGTCTATAACTTAGGTGAATAGTTTCCTTTTAGAAGCATTCCATTAATGATCAGGCAAGAAGGGTAGGGGAGTCGGGCCAGCGTACTATGAAAACTGGGGGTTGGAGCCAACATTTTTTTGGTGGATGTCAATCGCTTTAACCATGATTAGACCATCCTGTCTCCTATATTTGTTTCCTGGGAAATGGTGCGTCCATCTTTTAACCGATGCCAGACTTTGCTTAGCCTTAATGAAAGTGCCACACACAAAAACACAGACATCAGGGGAGTTATTTTAGCAGGTCCCAAAAGGATTCAGAGGGAAAGTTAGCGCGGTAAAAATAGTCCTTTAAAGAAAACAATGTCAGCATTCTGAAAGGGAGATTTAAAGGTTTGCCGCAGTAACTTTGAGAGCACTTGCCGATAAAAAATAACATATCATCATCATCATCATCATCATCATCATCATCATCATCATCACTGGCTTCACCTAGAGAGTGTCTCATGGTTAATGACTTTCATAGAATCCTCTCCACCTTTTTCTCCTTTTGTGCACATAAAGTTCCACCGTCACCTCTTCTGTCTTTGAGCGGGGGGGTCAAGCTAAGACCCTCCCGACATCTGTAGCGCTTTGCATAAACATGAGTTTAATCCTCTCCTTCGGGGGGGCGGCGGGGGTTTCGGTGACCTCGCTTAAAAAATTCCCTTTCTTCCACCTATTTTCAGGGCTTTTTTTTTTTTATCTCTCCATCTTTCTTTTTACCTTCTTTTTTGCGAACCATATGCCCAGCAGGTGAGCACGAATCATCCACCCCTCTCCACAGATGTCCCCGGCGCCCCTGCTGTCTCTCTCTCCCGGGGTAAAAACGACAGGAAAAAAGGGGTGACTTTGCATCAGCTACAGAGCCTTCACCGTTTCCCTTTAAATAAGAGACGTACGAGATCTGACCTGCATAACTGCATAACTCAACGCAGTTTCGGTTCATAGACGGGCGTGCTCTTGTCTTACGACCAAACTTCATATTTAAAAACTTAAAGTCATGTATATTTATACCTAATCGCTTTTCTTTGTGTGTGTGCGTGTGTATGTGTCTTTGTGTGTGTGTGTGTGTGTGTGTGTGTGTGTGTGTGTGTGTGTGTGTGTGTGTGTGTGTGTGTGTGTGTGTGTGTGTTTGTTTGTGTGTGTGTGTGTGTGTTTGGAGTCTTGAGGGGTGGTCACGGTAAACCGAAGATGATGTTGTTACATTTTGTTTTATCGGGCACACCTATAGAGTCGTCGAGTCATTTTTGTTGGTGTACGTTCATCTGTAAATGTGTATTCAGAATTCGTTCACCTTTCTAATACTGAGAAAATTTGAGCCGTGTTTAAATATCCTCTTTGTAAAATGTCACGCATAACAGAATGTCACAACGTTTAAGAAATGTAAAGACTTGCATGGTGTTCTTCACATGAAATCTGTGAAGCAACGCAACAAATATAATTTCATGAGAATTTTCAGAATTTCACGTGGCTTGTGTGTTGGTTGAAGCTCAACATGGTCGTTCTGTAGTCAACCTGAAGTCAAATCCATTCAACATACTGAAATAATGTACAATGCATCTTGAAGCCAACAACCTCAAATAAAGGTCTTCTGAGGACACATACATTCAAAAGATTCCAGAGAATCTTTTGAAGAACACACACACACACACACACACACACACACACACACACACACACACACACACACACACACACACACACACACACACACACACACACACACACACACACACACACACACACACACTCACAAACACACTCTGACCAAAACAAATGACCACTGACAAAATACAATTACACTAAAAGTTTGCTGGGTTCAAAAGCTTGCCTTTTATACCCAATACAACAGACTTTTCTTTTTTAGTCTTTCCAAAATCCCTTTTCTTGTTCCTCTTCTGTATTGTTTCTTTGTCCAAGGTCAATTAAAGTGACCGAGCAGAGAATAAACCAAGTGTATACACCGCTATTTAAGTGACACTTGTCCTGATTGGTAGTGACACTGCAAAATACAGCAGAGCCAGAGGGGTAAGCGCCTTTTTACGATTATGCCCCCCCCCCCCCCCCCCCCCCAACCCCCTCAAGTAAAACATTGGTTGTTGAAGCCAAAACCCGCAAGACACTCAGGAGGGAGAGCGGGATGACTGGTTACCGCATGGTTTCTAGTTCGATAGTGTTGAGGTGTCCCTGAGCAAGGCACCTCACCTAACTGCTCCTGATGAGCTGGCTGTCGCCGCCGTCGGCGTGTGAATGTGTTTATGAATGGGTGAATGCTAGGATACATGGTAAAGCAGTTTGGCTTTCAGTGGCCACTGGTGAGATTTAGCGCTGTATAAATGTAGTCCATTTACCAAAATGTGTACCCTCGTTTTCCACCCTCAAAAAAATCATCAGTCGGTTGAGGCCAAACACAGGTGACGCAAACTCCCTCGTGTCCCGTTCCTGTACCGCCTCAGATCCAGTTTGAACCCGTTGCGGAGGGATCAAAACCCCTCGCTCGTTGCGTTAACACCGCCGAGGCTGAAGAAGGGGTGAGGGTTCAGTTCCCACTGGGGTACGATACCGACGCGTGCCGAGAAATGTACGCGCTGTCAGTTTGTCGCAAGACTCCTTCGATGAAAGCACCTGACAAAGTGGCACACCCGGTTGCGCATCTTTTTTTTTTTCTGACAAACGCAAACACTTTCTTCTTCTCGATGTCGTCGTGATCTTGTTAGCTGTACACAT
>NC_082385.1:31493415-31503069 GCF_031168955.1 Gadus macrocephalus
TCTCTCTCTCTCTCTCTCTCTCTCTCTCTCTCTCTCAAGAGAGAGAGATTGAACAAACTTGGCTGAGTAAGGGCCTGTATAGGTATCCTTGTTTACTCGAGCACTGACTAAAAGGTGGATCCATAACGTGTGTATGTCTAGGGGACGCGGTCTCCATTAGCAAACTCTCATAGATGTGTGAGTGGGACAACCTCATCTGGTCGATCAGTAGGAACTTATGAATTAAGCCGCCATCTGAATCATATCGTTAGGTTGGGGGGGAACACGCATGCGACAGACGTGGCTGGCGATTAGCGGCATCCGAGCGGTATCCGTTCTCCTGAAAGACGTCAACGTTGACTTTTAGCGAGAACGCTTACGCTCACGACCTTGGCGCTAATTCGATCACGGATCAGGGACTATCGTGGTCCAATCGGCGTCGTGTCCGTGTTCAGGAGCGTCGGGAACGCCGGATAACTGGATTAGTTCCCGCTTGACGACATCCCTCCTACACACACACACACACACACACACACACACACACACACACACACACACACACACACACACACACACACACACACACACACACACACACACACACACACACACACACACACAGCCATCCATATCGCTTAAAAGTGTTATTAGTTAGCATTAGCGTAATCGTTAGCATGCATCCTTTATAGATTTCCAGGGGGGTCTGGTGTTGATTTTTAAAGGACATTCCATCCATGGGTCCTCAGTAAGTGTGTGTGCGTATGTCCTCAGTTAGTTGTTGCGTGTGTGTGTGTGTGTGTGTGTGTGTGGTTCCTCAGTTAGTGTGTGTTAGTCTGTTGGTCCTCATTTAGTGTGTTTGTGTGTGTTTGTAAGTGTGTGTGTCCGTGGGTCCTCAGTTAGGGTTTGTGTGTTATTGTGTGTCCGCAGTTAGTGTGTGCGTGTGTGTGTTGTGCCAACTGTCAACAAAAGCAATATGATTGGTTGCCAGTTCTTGCAAACCCCGAACACAACAAGCACAGAAAACACAAAAAACATATACAGAGAGTGAAACGGAGAGAGAGAGAATAAAATATATCTAGGAAAAACCCAATGTAATGTAATTTGCATGTAGAAAAATCTGCTGCAAGGCACAAAATAACAAGATGGATATTTCGGGGGGAATTGCAAAGACTGCCCGAAGTCATATCAGTAGAAAACAGACCGAAGACACAAGGGATGAAACATAATAACGAGTGAGAGACACAAGAACACAAAGACAGATAAGAGAGGGAGAGAGAGAGAGAGAGAGAGAGAGAGAGAAGGGAGAACGAAAAAATGACAACCATAAACAAAAAAAAAATAGCAGAAATCAAAGAGAAGGCCTAGGATAAAAAAAACAAAGCCAATGAGTTCAGTCTTGATGCCTGTCCTCTTTATCTCCAACACACTGTTGCAGTGATTAACTGCCGTCCACATGAAATAAGTCCAGAGAGAGAGAAATCAGACCAGGAGGGAAAGACAGACAGACTCGCGTCAAACATGCAAGATGATTTCAACATCAACATCGGGTTGTTGCTCGAAAGAAAAGTCCTTTGAACATGGCAGACGTTTATTAATTACTTCTGTCTGCTATGGACACACCCATCCATCTCGCTCGAAACAGTTATTATTTAGCATTAGCGTAAATGTTAGCATAGACTTAGACTTAGACTTGGCTTTATCGATCCTTTTGGGATGACTCCCTCAAGGATATTGAATGTCTTGTCTTGTATCTCAGAGCAACACAATAAACTCTTAGCTAATATAGAAAGTAGAGATAAGAATAGAAGTAAAACAGGATTCAAGTAAAGAACTGTTTAGAGGATAAATATAGATAAATATATGGCTATATATAGCATTGTGTTGTCATACAGTGGATAAATGACATTTGCAGAAATTAGCAGTAAAATAAATTAGCAGTTCAATTAAGCGGTGGATTAGGTTATTGCACAGAAAAGAAGAAGAGTGTCCAGGTATGTAAGTGGGCAGATGAGATTATTGTTATTGCACAGTGCACCACTCGATCCCTTCTATCCTCTTTACTCCATTTCCTCTATTACCTCCATTACCTCCTCCTCCCCCCCCCCCCCCCGAGTAAGGATTTGTAGAGTCTGATGGCATGAGGGACAAAGGAGTTCTTCAGTATGTTGGTCCTAACCTTGGGAAGGAGCAGCCTTCCACTGAACAGGCTACTGTGGTTGCTGACGATGGTGTGCAGGGGGTGGCTGGCATTGTCAATAATGTCCAGCAGTTTGATCAGTGTCCTTCTCTCTGCCACCGTCACCAATGAGTCCAGCTTCATGCCGACCACAGAGCCGGCCCGCCTGATCAGTTTATCCAGTCTGGAGGTGTTCCTCTTGTATATGCTGCCTCCCCAGCACACCACAGTGTAGAAGGGGATGCTGGCAACCACAGACTGGTAAAACATGCATGCATCCCTTTTAAGATTTTGGTTTAAAGATTAAAGTGTGTGTGTGTGTGTGTGTGTGTGTGTGTGTGTGTGTGTGTGTGTGTGTGTGTGTGTGTGTGTGTGTGTGTGTGTGTGTGTGTGTGTGTGTGTGTGTGTGTGTGTCCTAATCAATGATGATGGCTGCCATTGCAAGCAACGTGAACCATGCCTTTCCAAAACACTTGCCTTGCTCATGTGAGGACACAGGGATTCAAACCGGTGCCATGCCGTAATTCCGACGCCTCATTGTTCCGACGTCTCAATGGTCCGAAATATTTCCCATCAGATCGACATGCCACTATGCCGACGGTTCAATGTTCCGAAAACGGAACCCATTGGTCCGTAGGTCCGTTTGTCCGACTTTTCAAAAAGGAGGCGCATTAGGCCGACGGTTCAATATGCCGAATAGGCCAAGGCGCAATTCCACATGTGTGATTATGAAACCAAAAATAAAAGATGATGTAGGCTTCCAGCAGTGCACTTCACCAAGCCAGACTGTTGCTGTGTGCTTGAACGGTCACAAAAGGTGAATTTATGAAGCGCACGTTATACAAGGACTAATACTTTTCCTGTAAAGAAGTCAAACGGTGAGTGAAAAACAAATAAAAATGTTATCTTTAGTAGCTGTGTGTGGGTCTATATGTGTTGTTTACTTTGTTTACAGTGGGCTTTTAGCCTAAATAATTTCGCTGGTATTGATTTAGTCAAATTTATACCTCATACCGTGTACTTAGTCAAGTGTGTGTGTGTGTGTGTGTGTGTGTGTGTGTGTGTGTGTGTGTTCGTGCCCGTGTTGAGAATTAGACCTACGCTCTCTGTCCGCGGGGCTGAAACACTGTGTCGAAATGAAGTGAAGCGTTGTCACTTTGCCCTCCAATATTCATCGTGAACGTGATATGTAGGCATATGTTGTATTTTGGAGAGAGAGTGAGAGAGAGCGAGAGAGAGCGAGAGAGAGCGCGAGTGAGGTATAAAACTCTTTACATGTAGGCCTTTTCGGCATATTGAACCGTCGGCCTAATGCGCCTCCTTTTTGAAAAGTCGGACGAACGGACCTTCGGACCAATGGGTTTCAGAACATTGAACCGTCGGCATAGTGGCATGTCGATCTAATGGGAAATATTTCGGACCATTGAGACGTCGGAACAATGAGGTGTCGGAATTACGGGCAGGCCTCTGCAAACCCACTGGCTTGGAGTTTAAAAACCCAAACAAACACTAGGCAATCCTTTCCTAACAAAGCTTACGGTACCATTTTGCGTCACCTTTTATATCTCTGTGTGTTCCGGTTGGGACAACATAATCACATGTCACTTAATCTCCAACGCTGGCGTATTACCACGTTACACACCGGCATTTTTAATAAAAACGTAATCATGTTTGCATATGACATATGAAGATATTGTCTTTTTATGTTTGAAGCCTATGTGTGCGACCATCACGGTTTAATATATCCCCTAATGTGATCACACCTGCACACAGGTGTGGATGTGCGACTAAATAGGGGATTTCATATTTGGAGAGAAATTTTGGGTGTCGACTTAACATGATAGAATAGCAAAGCAAAACGGGAACCTTTTGTTTCCAGTTATCAGCAACAATACCCTGCTATATATGAGTTGTGGAATGGATCACAGGCTAGCCCACGTACACACTGGTGTACCTGAAACAGTATTTGTTAGGACGCACTCACCCTCAAATAATTGTCTTTGTGAAGACGCACTCACACTTGCACACACACCCTCGCGCCACTTATCTTTGTGAGGACGCACACACACACTGACACACACAGGTCGTTGTGAGGAAACACACACACACACACACACACGGCGAGTTATACTATCTTGGTAAGGACCACTTATACGGGGAACCAAATTACACACCTTTGCAGTGGCCCTCGTGTCCTTTTCTGTGGGGGGGAACGCAGGTAGGGCCGCTATGCTTATGGCAGAGTAGTGAAGTGGCTGCGAAGAGCTGGAGGCTAAGGGTGCTTTGTGTACTTACAAGGGCCCTCCATGACTGGATGCCCTTTTGAGGATTATGATGGACTAAAGTGGCGGTTAGGAGGGGCGGGGGGGCATTGTTGCCAAGACAATCAGGCCAAGACTCCTCGCAAAGATGCTGGCTTGGTCTATGGTTGGTAGCTAGCAACAGTTGCTTTCCATTCTCTGTTTGTGTTTTTTTTTTCTCCTTTTGAGCTGAGGGCTAGAACTGATTGTATACAGAATGTGTTGCAATGTTAGAAGTGAATCAGTGTTTGTCTGGTCTGTTGGAAGTTATTTTTTCGGGGGGGTTGTAGCAGAAATGCACAATAAAACAGCCTGGAGTTGCAATTGCTTTTCTATATGCTGACGGCTATCGTCTTGTTTTTGGTGGACGCCAGATAGCTGTAGATGTTTCAGTATGAACTGTCTGTAATGCAAGTTTATTGTTATTCATTTGCCGGTCCCTTGTATCCTAACCGACGGCGTTTTCAGTTAATGGAGGATTGTTTAATAATCAATGAACAACAGTTAGGGTCAGTTTCAGTTTGGGTCGGTACAGTCTGGACCAGTGGTTCTCAAACTCTGTTACACTATTTAGCGGTGAGCAGAGGAATTTCATTATTATTTTATAAAATTCTAAACATAGTATCAAAACACTAGTTCTTTCAAAAAACGTTGTTGGGAACATGAGCCTACTGCCTGAGCTGTGAGTAGCTGAAGAGCGCCGCAGGCCTGCGCTCTGTATTTAGTTATATTTTATAACATCGGTCATAATGGTGCTACTTGGGGAGCCAAATTTTTTCTGAGGTGCTGCGCGGTATAAAACGTTTTAGAGCCACCGGTCTAGACAGCAGAACGGCTCGGGGGACGGGCAGAGAGTGAAGGGTGTAGGCGGAATCTGTCTCTGTGCATTTGAAACTTTCCGACTGTGCAACACGGGCTGCATTTATTAATCGCGTACAGAGACCCGCACTCAATGCAGTCCGTTCCCCGTCTGCTTCATTCGGTGCCCTTGGAAAATAGGTATCCTCTAATATGCATTAAGGTGCATCGCCGAGGATCCAAATGACGCATTAAGGATTTGTGCGAAAATGATGATTGCCACATCATTACCTGTGTTGCCACGATAAACATCAATATCGTCAATATCAATTAAAAAAAATGATGAATAAAAACATGTTTTACATTTGCAGTTTAAGCGAACCCAAAAAAACAAATGCGGGCTTGCCAAGATCAGGGGGTGGAATCGACTGGGCGCGGAGGGGAGCTGCTCTCATTTCTTAAGGGTTACGAGGTGCCACTTTGGGGGTAATCACTTCCAGCCAGGAGCCAACCGAGCTCCCCGGAGAGCGCGCTCTGAACCCAGTTCACCTCGCTGCAACGACGCCCTGGCCCTCCCCCCCACGCCCACGCCGACGCCGCCGCCGCGAACTAAAGAGTTTTAATCCAAACACTGCTACATGTTTTGAAAAAAAACAACAACAAAGTAAATCATAAGTTGTGTGAATAACACATTGTACCATGTCTAGTTGCACCTGCACGCAGACTTCTGTTTAATGGTAAAGCGCACGAAAACTATGAAGTATTTGAAGCCCTTAGGGTGGTTTGATGCTTCTTCTTCTTCTTGGAAATTCTTTATTAGGAACAATCCCTTGAGATGAATCATCGCGTTTTCAAGGGGGTCCTATAAACTACAATATGGACATTTTATCGTACAATTCAGCAAGACAAGACAAACAAAACAAAACAAAACACATGGACATAGCACATATATCATTGTGTCATAAATCTGTTAAAATGATGGTTATTAAAAACATGAACAGGTGGTCTCTAGATGGGAGGATAGTGCAGTTTTAAACAGGTTGAATGATGTTATGAAGATGCTGCGTGTGTACCAGTAGTCTGCACACTGTGGGCCTGGTGATTCGTAGCCGGGTCATTGAATTAAAAAGATTGTGAACCTCTGGTATTGCGTACACCATTCCTTCCAAGCAATGTCAAGTTCAACCGGGACTCGTCTCTGGATGGGACTCGACCTGAATCGAGTGACCTATTCAATGTATTGATTAATAGTGCTTGGCATTGTGCAGCATCTTATCCTAGCAATCTTTGTTGTGTACGGGGAATGGGTTAACCAAGCAATTGTTAGTACTCGGCACTTGGATCTAAGAACATCCTTAATGTAATAGACAGCGATATATTGTTGTTTTCTATTTCTTCGGAAAAATTGACTTATTGTTAGTCACTTTGGATAAAAGTCCCTCAAGGCCCCCATACATAATGCCCTTAATGCAAATTTAAACGTATTGAAATGCAGCTCTACTGTATGTTACTTTTTTGCCGCTGTTGGTGCAGGCATAGACACGGGCCAGGATTGGACGTTCGCTCGCCCAGGAGCCAATCCACTTCACCCCTCCTTGATCCAATTCATTTCGCCACTGATCACTTTTCTAAATGTTTTTTCTTCAGGGTATTAAATACGACGACGTATCGAGCACATTATGCTGGTACATTGCATAGACAATGGAGCGGTACACCTTCTCAGGCGCTCGCCTCGATAGTAAGCTGTTCACACAACAACGACAACAACAACAAATAATCAACCGATCCGATACAGTCCTATGAATCTAATGCATTTTAAACAGTCTCCCGACACGAATGTGAATGTCTCAAAATGTGATTTAACTGCTAATGATACGGGCATCAAGGTGCGAAGCTGACCTTAGCCAGGAGCCACGCTGGGAACAAATCAGGAGAATGCACAGGGGGAACCCACTTTGCACACCGCACAGCAACACTGTTTTCATCTAATGAGGAATCCATTAACAACAACAATGTGGGGTGCGAATTAAAGTTATTTTTTTCTCGAGTGGGGGGGGTTGGCTATTGATCAAACCTGTGCTGCTGTCCAAGCCCTGCACATTTCTACTTCAGTCTGAGATGTTTGTCGTTTGTTTGTGTGTCTTCAATAAAATCCAGAAAAAAAAAAACGAATGGAGGGAAAATCTGTGTGTCCTTGTGATTCATACGCTTCATAAATACTGCCGAATCACCCCAGCCGCCGAAAAGAGTTATCTATGAAATCAATAGGCATAACCTTGGCGAGGCAATGTCGGCCGAGGAACGGGATTCTGTGCATGTCCCTGGTGTTGTTGTTCACTAGGGTTTCATGTGTCACCGCCACAGATGTATAACTCAACATTTAAAAGGACCTTAGAGCTTATTGTCTTTTGGGTGATAGTCACATTCTATGTGTCCAAATAGAAGCATCCCCCTTATATCACGTCAGGGGCCGTTTAAATGTTAAACGCGTATGATTGTTGGTTTAAAATGTTCAAAAATGAACTACGATCATGAACAAGATGTGATTAATTGCCAAATTTGACATAAGTTCAAAGCTAGCTATGTCATGTGTTGCAGAGATATTTAATTAAGGTAGCAGCCAACACTGGCCCGTACCATCGCTTTTTTCCACATTTACCTAACGAGGAGTCACTGCAGGGGAGAAGTGCTATAGCGCCCCCATTGTGTAGAGGTCTCCTTCAAGGGATGGCCAAATAGTTCACATTGCACCTTTTAATGTTTTGCTTACTCTTTGGAGGAATGCAACCAGCGTAAGAAGTTAAGAACACAATCACAAATATATGTATCTCAGCTCAAGCGGCAGAAGGTAGGGTAGCTACTCTAACGATTGTACAATCCGCGAATACGTTGAATCTCTGCGTTTCTTAACCAGAAGAAATATATCGTTATCGACATTTCTAGATAAGTGTATTTCAAAGTGTGGGTTTGGAATGTTCTTTGACGGTGTTCTTTGAGTCTAGGAGAACGTAGTTGCTCTCTGTCCTAACACAATAGCATCCCGAGAAGTACACATTTGTGCACTTCCCGAAGTGAGGAGATAAAGCCAATTTGATTTCCTCTGGTTTTTATTTTAGGCACAAAAAAAGAAAAAACGGGGAAAAGATAAGCAGGAAGATAAAGACGTGTTGGATCACCAAAATTAAATTAGGGCCCCAATAACTGACAAATGGTCGAATGCGACTTGGCAACGATGCTGTGTCCTTACTGACTTAACCAGATGTCGGATGATAGCAAGACGATGGGGGGAGGAAGGAGAACACAATGTGGCACAAGAGGGTGGCTGAAGGTGACAACAAGGTACACCCGATGACGGACCACGATAGGAGGAGAAAGGTACCATCGGATTATCAGCTCAGTCAAGAGGGGAGAAGCTTCAAGGTTGTACTTTGTCACATTCTCATACAGGATGTGCATTGATATGTGTGTGTGACATTTTCTGGCTTAAAAAATATATTAATACCATAGAATAAAATAAGATACAATATCAGTTTTAACAGAAATAAAGAATGGTGTTAAAATATATACAATTAAAACTGGATAATAATAAGGGAGATGTTGGATATGATGAAGAGAATAGAGAACAGAGGAGTAGGGTGAGAAGGAAGGGGAAGAGGAGAAGAATGAGGAGGGGGAGGAGGAGGAGAAGAATTAGGAGGGGGAGGAGGAGAAGAATTATAAGGAAGGGGAGAAGGAGAAGAATTAGTAGGGGGAGGAGAAGGAGAAGACTTGGAGGGGGAGGAGGAGAAGAATTAGAAGGAAGGGGAGGGGGAGGAGAAGTAGAGGAGGAAGAAGGAGGAGGAGAAGGAGGCAGTTGCAGCGGCGGTGGCTTGGCAGCTTTCGACTCTTGGTGAGGGGGGGGGGGGGGGGGGGGGGATTGACTGACGAATTGTCAAGGATAGCGTGGCGTAATCAGTCACGGGGCTCCGGAGCACACGGTGGCGTGGAGCGGGGTGGCATGGTAATTGAACAATAAACAAAGAACAAAGTGAGCCGTATTAGCCTCTTAGCTACAGCGCCGCGCCTCATTGCCCTAGCGCTCGCGCTCTGTGATAACGGAGGAATGTAGGCTGACGGAAAACATTAAACGCACGTTTAGATATCTTTGGTTTTGAAAGTATGTGATTAATAAATGGGGGAATTCGTGCTCATTGGGTACACGGACCTATTAGATCAGGGGTGTCAAACGTACGGCCCGCGGGCCGGATCAGGCCCGCGAACGGGTTTAATCCGGCCCGCGAGATGATTTTGTGAAGTACAGTATTGTAAAAAAAAAAAGAAATATATTTTTTTTTTAGAAAAATCCTTCCTAGCATTACATGGATTGCATTGACTGGCACTGATTAATTTGTTGTACATTGA
>NC_082385.1:31503169-31557853 GCF_031168955.1 Gadus macrocephalus
TGGTCTCCCGCTGGTGTTGCTGGGCAGCCAACGCCGCGGCTCCGTCCGGGTTCTGCATGGTGGGGTAGTAGTAGTGGGAACGCTCAAGTTGCCTGCATTCTCCACCATATGTGGTATCCGGCTTGGAGAATGGGCCGGGATTCAGGAAAACAGGTGGCAACGGTTGGTTTAAGCCGACTTCGGCGTTTATTGCAATTATAAAAGACAGGATAAGGGTGCGCTTGGGTCTCCGTGGGCCTCAAGCCTCTGCAGTCCATGTGTGTCTCTGCCTCTGCCGTCCATGCGTGTCTCTGCCTCTCTTATAGTGGCTCCGGGCCTTCCTCCTCCCAGCCGCCAGGTGTCCCCCATCCCGCTGATTGGGGGGAAGGACCCGGTGCTCTCCGTCGCCGGCTGGTGGGTGGGGGTGGTACACCCCGTCCTTCACGGTCCCACGGGACCGTGAAGGCCGAGGCTTCAGGGGCGGGATGCCACAATGCGTTAATAGAGTCTCTGTCTGTCTGTCTGTCTGTCTGTCTGTCTGTCTGTCTGTCTGTCTGTCTGTCTGTCTGTCTGTCTGTCTCTCTATTTTCTCTGTCTTTCTTTGTTTCTTCCTCTCTGTAAGTCTGTCTCGCCCTCCGTGTGTGTGTGTGTGTGTGTGTGTGTCCCACAAATTCATAGACAAACAAGTAAAACAATCAAAGCCACATGGAATCAAAAACAAAGACATATACATTTGTATATCTATATATATACACAATAAAACAATGCACATACATGCATGCTTTTAGTATAGGAGACCTTCAGTATGCCTCACTAAAGAACACACCCACACACATACACTCTGAGCTTCATTACTTCCTGACAGCACAGCGTTCAACCCTGCTGATACCCGCCTGTTGAGGCCTAGGGTTACCACGGCAACACAGACACACACACACACACAGGCACACATACAGGCGTACACACACAGGCACACATACACACACGCACAAAGGCCCACACACACACACACAGGGTGAGGCTTACACACACACACACTCACACACACACACACACACACAGTGCAACACACACACACACACACACACACACACACACACACACACACACACACACACACACACACACAGTGCAACACACAGTTCAAACACAGAGTTCAAAACAACAACAGAGTTCTGGGAAGCATGCGTGTTTTAAGTTCACTACAAAGTGTCCATACACTGTCGCTTGAAAGGGATTCATACACGTAGAATAGAAGAATCGTGAACCAGTAAACCCTTTAACCGTTCGATGCGTCCTTACGTTTTCTTTTTTCCTTTTGGATGGGGGGGGGGGGGGGTCGTGAGTGTAATCAAATCGCCCTGTGCCCTCTGGCGTTTCCTCCGGTGGCGTCCCTGGTGGAATGAAGGACTGGGGATGAATAAAACGTCGCGCAGACGTGGAGGCCGGACATAAATCAGTCAGGAGGAGAACGAAGAGTCCTCCTGCCTGAGACGCCAGTCACTGCGCGCTCGTATGCACGTGCACACATATACGCACGCACGCAAGTTCACACGCACGTCCACACACGCGCATGTGTTGGTGTGTGCCTGTGTGTTTGGTGGCATGCATTCAGGCATATGCGTGTGTGGTTGTTTGTATGGTTAGATGTGTGCATGTTTGCATGTGTGTTCATGCCTGTGTGTGTGTTAGTGTGCGCATGTATGTGAGCATTTGTTTAAGTGTATGTGTGCATGTTTTGAGGTGTGTGGGTGGTACATGAATCGTTCTTCTGACAAAAGTACTTATCGTAAGTCGCTTTGGATAAAAGCGTCTTCTAAACACCCTGAAGATAAATGTAAATATGTGCAGGCCCATAAACACAACGCCATACATTATTGCACACTCACACACAGACACACACACACGTTCAATGAACATGCTAGCTAGCGTGAATCTCTCATCTCTGCAGCGGTACCCTTGCTGGTGTATTCCTGCGGGGTTTTCCACCACCACCGCCGACCATTTCATTAAAACAACCGCACACTTTGAAACACCTTGAGTGATAATCACAGCTTTAATTCTCTGCGTCGCCTCTGAAAGGTCAATCCAGCGACGAGGAGCGGTGACTCCCGGTCACGATTCCCCCCTAAACGCACTTGAGGAGATGACAACAAACGAAGGACCCCGATGGGCACAAACGGTACATTTTCATTAAACTCTTCGTTCAATTAATCGCGGGTAGGACCGGGAAGGGAAAGACAAAGACTACGACAAGTTAACGCGGTGGTCCCAGCCGCGGGGACCGGACTCCGGAGAATGTGGTCGCTCGTGAATCATGCATGCATGCAAGCATGCGCACACAAAAACCTAAGCATGCACACGTGATCACTCGGCAGCGTAGTTTTCGTACAGATTCAAAGTGCTTTATTTGATTGTGGTGTTTCCGTCACAATGAAAATTTAGATAAGGCAGAAATCATCTACCGGTTTTTCTCAGCCAATCCCCTCTGTTTGAGCGCACCGACTCACTTTTCCCACTGTCGTTAGGCCTTCACAGCCTCTGAACCGGTCACGTGTGTGTGTGTGTGTGTGTGTGTGTGTGTGTGTGTGTGTGTGTGTGTGTGTGTGTGTGTGTGTGTGTGTGTGTGTGTGTGTGTGTGTGTGTGTGTGTGTGTGTGTGTGTGTGTGTGTGTCACGCTGAACTGAAAGCGCAAAGTCACGCTCGCCTGTGACGCAAACACGCTCTTTCACACACTTGTTGTTTTACAAAGCGTTATCTTTTAAGTGCCCCAAGCACTTTTCGACAAATGGCTGCATTGTTAGTTGATGTGTGTGTTTCTAGTTCCTAGAAATAGATTGTTTTGCTTTCTGAGTTTCCCATGTTGATCTGGTTATGACGTCATTCCCAACAACTTTGTTAAAAACACCTTGCAACTTACGACAGAGGTCCCCCCCCCATGCTAAAACGTGTATTTTGTTTGTTTGTATTTGTCTGTTTTCTAATGTGTATTTCGAGCTTTTCTCTTTCCTCGAAATATCTTTCCCTACTTTTTGACTTTCCCACGTTGAGCTGTTTTTTTAAGGTCTCTCCCGACGTCCTCTGAGAAAAAAAATCCACCTTACAACTAACGACTTACATTCAACAACCCCCCCCCCCCCCCCCCCCCTCGCCCCCACCGCAAAGAAAACAGCAAACAAGAAAACGTCGGAAAGCGGTAATCAAATGGTGTTCTGATTGGTCTGTTTGCACCACTCAACCCCCCCCCCCCCCCCCCGCTGTGTGTGTGTGTGAAGGTTACTGGAACGTATTGATCCCCCCCAGCAGCCAGGTGCCGTCCACCAATCAGAGGAGACCGACTTCAGAACGTCGCTCTTCCCCTCAGATAGATCTTGATTAGCCGCTCTGTGATCAATCGGCGTAACAACAGTGTAAAAAAAAAAAGGTGAGAGAGGTTAGAGTCAAATCGGGATTGATTGTGAGAAACGGGTGTTTGATCCCACAATGTCATTTGTATCCCCCACTTACCTTTCCACACACAACACAGGTCCGAGCCGATCACCCCACCTAACTTTTACACGCACACAGAGAGAGAGAGAGAGAGAGAGAGAGAGAGAGAGAGAGAGAGAGAGAGAGAGAGAGAGAGAGAGAGAGAGAGAGAGAGAGAGAGAGAGAGAGAGAGAGAGAGAGAGAGAGAGAGAGAGAGAGAGAGAGAGAGAGAGAGAGAGAGAGAGAGAGACTGACTGACTGACTGACTGACTGACTGACTGACTGACTGACTGACTGACTGACTGACTGACTGACTGACTGACTGACTGACTGACTGACTGACTGACTGACTGACTGACTGACTGACTGACTGACTGACTGACTGACTGACTGACTGACTGACTGACTGACTGACTGACTGACTGACTGACTGACTGACTGACTGACTGACTGACTGGATGGATTTCGGAAAGCGGAGAAAGGTCAGAGTCATGGAAGAGGTGAAGTTGTCGTGTTAGGGTGGTGGTACAAGAGGTGAAGGTGTCTGTGGAGTAAGGATGGTGTTGGGGGAGTAGGGTGGTGGTGGTAGCGATTAAGTTTTGTCCTCCGATATCGTTAACGGGAAGAACCATATCTATCTCTGTGCGTGTAGCCTGTAGCAAAGCATAGGTCAGGCCTTTACAGCCTTTGCCAGTTTCCACACTTCAATCAGTTACATTTTGTTATATTTGCTGCAATATCGATACGTGTGCTTTTATTATTTCACAGCACTTTGCATAAAATAAGACCGACTCCATGTAGATGTCCGAAGGCCTTCCCTTATGTTTCCGTTGGGATTTCATTCAAACTCGTATTCCATCACCAGTCATCGGAGAAACAACAACAACCAGCAACCAACGAGACGTGACCCCCAGACCTCGACCCTCTCGTTTTTCTCTTTCCTCGGGGTTACTTCATTGTTCCTTCAACAGACAAAGCGCCCGCGTTCCATTGACTTCTGAGTTACGAAGCGGAGACGCTGAGCGTAGCAAACAATAGTCTCCAGGGTTCCTGAGCGCTGATCGGGAATAGATGGCAGCCTGCCCATCCGCGGCAGAGTCAATACAGAACTAATAAATATGTTTTTTTAATATTATTTCTACAGTTGTATCTGCGCGCCTTTTGTAGTTTGTAAGGAAGGGTCAGGGAAGGACGACCTGGAAATGAGGTGGAAGGAGAGAGGGAAAGATTCAAGTGTACCGCAAGGAGTTGTACCCGGATTCGCTAAGGGGTGTATCGGCGTCAGGGCTAGCATGCTCAAGGTCAAGCTAGCACGAAGAAAGCGATTTAAGATTATTGTTTACATTAACATTGAGGGCGTTTAGCAGATGCTTTTGTCCAAATCGACTTACAATAAGTACATTTGTCAGAAGAAAGAGAAACAACAATATATCGCTGTAGGTACAGTAAGGATGTTCATTGTGCCAAGCACTAACAATCACTAGGTTAACCCATTCCCCGTAAACAACAAAGATAGCTAGGATAAGATGCTTCACAATGCCAAGTACTATTTTTAAGTGCCAGGACATACAACATACAAATAGTTTGTACATTAAATACAATGACATGCAACACACAATAAGTGTGTACATTAAGTGCCAGGACATACAACACACAATAAGTGCCAACATTAAGTGCCAGGATGTAAGACATACAAGTAAAACTAAAAACTAAACATTGACTGTGTTTATCGAAGTATAAAGTGCGTACGGATGCCCGCACAACCAGGGCTCAATGACGGACATTTTGTTGAGCGGGTCAGACAGCTGACGTTTAGAATCAGTGTTGCTCCATCTCAGAGGTCGCTGACCCCACTAAGTGCTTTGCAAACTTTTATTAAGGAATTAAGGAATCGCTGTTTGATCATGCATTTTTGATGTAGAAACAATATTTAAAATGTTTGGAAGGTCTCCAAAAGCTGGTCGCTCCTTCCGCTGTGTCGTAGTGCGGAGCAAATACACATTAGGAGTTCTGTCAGTTCACCTGGAACGGAAAGCTTGGGCTAGCGGAATAACGGATAATACAACTTAAAATATTAGAACTAAAATACAGGTGTGTGTGTGTGGGGGTTTTAATCGATCAGCTCAACCAGACACAGAGGAAGACAAACATATCATAAAGGGGAACATATCTTAAAGAAGTAAAAAAAACAAAACTGTTATCTTGGCGATGTCTCACTCCGGCGAGAGAAACGGTTTAGTGTATTTAGCCAAGACGTGCGTTTGTTGGGCATAGCCTCCCCCCCTTGTCCTCCTACATCCCTCTAACACAGTTAGTGTATGTTGTACGCCTTGCACTTAATGTACACAATTTTTTTTGTATGTTGTACGTCCTGGCACTTATATATGGAAGCATATATGTAGCAAAATTCAAATGGCAATGCAATTTGCAATTTGCAATTCAATAAGTAATTACATTATGCAATTGACAATGCATTATGCAATTTCATAATGTAATTTGTAAATACGTTATTCAAAGTGTATTTTAATATGCAAAGTGAGAATGCAATCCTCAATTAAATTTGCAAAAGTTATAACAATAAAAATACAATAACATTTGTCAAATTCTTTGAGTTCCTTTATTCAAATTGAAAAGCTATAGCGTCCCCGTGATTGCAATCCACTTCGCCACGCTCCGTGTGTTGCGATATTCAAATGACATTTCAATCCGCAAAACGGAATCCAAAACGGAATCCAAAGAGGAAATCCAAAGAGGAATCCAAAGAGGAATCCAAAAAGTAATATGCAAAGTGGCAAACGTATCAGCCAATCAGCGTCTGGGCGGGAACTACTTCACTTTCTATTGTGTCTGACTGTTTTATGTGTGGGGGGAGGGAGTTCCAGAGCCTGGGTGCTGAACAGCTGAATGACCGGGCACCCATTCGTAATGAGTCGAGATGTGGGGATACATAGTAGTCCAGCAGAGGTTGAGCGGAGGGAGTGGGAGGGAGTGTATTCTTGGAGGAGGTCCCAGAGGTAACTGGGGGCTAGGTTGTGGAGAGCTTTGTAGGTGAGAGTGGGTGGAGACGGTGGGTCTCCCGACCCTATGTTTCGCACCAGTGCCTGTAGCACTTGGGAAATCTTTGTGTTTACCACACTGGCGTCAAAACGTACCAGTGAGGATAAGTCGTCTATCCTATCTCCCAAACACGCACTCTATCTACCGCATCTGTGTCTTCAACACGATTGTTCTCCAAATCATCGGCCAACTTCGGAGCGTATCAATAATCTCCATTGGTGACCATGGACCTGACACAACTAGAAGTGAACAAGGAAATTACGAGCAAGTGACGTAGTTCCCGCCCAGACGCTGATTGGCTGATACGTTTGCTACTTTGCATATTGACTTTTGGATTCCTCTTAGGATTCCCTCTTTGGATTTCGTTTTGGATTCCGTTTTGCGGATTGAAATGTCATTTGAATATCGCAACACACGGAGCGTGGCGAAGTGGATTGCAATCACGGGGACGCTATAGCTTTTCAATTTGTATAAAGGAACTCAAAGAATTTGACAAAATGTTATTCTATTTGTATTGTTATAACTTTTGCAAATTTAATTGAGGATTGCATTGTCACTTTGCATGTTAAAATACACCTTGAATAACGTATTTACAAATTACATTATAAAATTGCATAATGAATTGTCAAATGCATAATGTAATTCCAAATTGCATTGCCATTTGAATTTTGCTACATATATGCTTCCATACTTACATGCACTTATTGTATGTTTTTTACGTCCTGGCACTTAAAAATAGAACAAAGCATTGCGTACCGTCTTATCTTTGTTGGATACGGGGAATGGGTTGACCTAGAGTTTGTAAGTGCTTGGAACTTGGTTGTAAGAATATCCTTACTATACCAACAGCGCTATATTTTCTCTCTTTCTTCTGAAAAAGGTGCTTATTGTGAGTCTCTTTGGTTAAACTTATCTGCTATATATGTCAATGAAATGAGTGATGCTCACGCGTGATGTGATCCATGTCATGTGCGTGCACACACACCAGTATGCTTCCAGCACGTGGAGCCATTCAGCACACACACTTTCATACAAATTCGCACACCGGTGAGTCCGAGAACAATCACGCTGTTCAAGAAATGTAAATGGATGACACTATCATTGAAGTAAAATAAACGCGGGTTCACCGAGTGAATCACAGACACGAAGTGCGCATGGCTGTCATCGCATTTGCATTTTATGCATGTATAAATAATTGCGTGACATCTCAAAGTGTGTTCTGGTGATCACAAAAAGATTTCGCGCCGGCACCGCAACAGGAAGTAGAATGTATGTGTTTATATATAGACTTGAAATGGGGGCCGGTGACACCGATGATGAAAAATGGTGGGAGCCTTCGTCACAGTGGGCTGTGTGAGTGGGCTGGCGTGTGTTTGTGTGTACGTGTGCGTTTTTTTTTTTTTTTTTTTTGTCGCATTTTGTCCTTGACACGTGGCTGGCCTCGAGAGACACGCACAGAAATACACACACATGAACACGACTGCGCACACACACGGACACACATGCACCCGAACACACACACACACACACACACACACACACACAAAAAGACAAACACACACACACACACTGGTCAGCCGGTGCCCAACGTGCGGCCCTGATTGGATCCCTGCTGCGCCTGGTGCCTTAATAAATCAACCCCCCCCACCCTCTCTCCTCCAGTCACCCCCCCCCCCACACACACACACACACACCCCCTCTATAGACCCTCAGCGACATCCACCCACCAACACCACCCACCCTCTGGTCAAAGTCAACATCATCAAATTAGTCTGTTATATTACAGCAAGGCGCCGTTGGGCCAGATAAGATACGAGGAGGAGCGCTCCGCCTCCCAAAGTCAAACGTCTCCGCCGTCCGTTGGCTGCTGATGCTGTGGTTATGTTTTTAAAACCGAAATAGATTGGTATTTTTTTCCCCAGGATGGCAGTTGGAGCACCCGGGGGAGATTCCTCTGTATAAACTTTACGTTTTGTTTTAAATGTATTGGGGAAAGGACATCTCTCTCTCAGTCCCTCTCTCTATTTCTCTCTCTCTCTCTCTCTCTCTCTCTCTCTCTCTCTCTCTCTCTCTCTCTCTCTCTCTCTCTCTCTCTCTCTCTCTCTCTCTCTCTCTCTATTTGTCTGTAATTCTCTCTCTCTCTCTCTCTCTCTCTCTCTCTCTCTCTCTCTCTCTCTCTCTCTATTAGTCTCGTTCATTCTTTCGCTTTTCTTCCTGACCTTTTCTCTTTCCCTCTCCCTCCCCGTCTCTCCCTGTCTCTCTCTGTATATGTTTCTGTCATTCACTCTCTCACACTCCCTCTCTCTCTCTCTTTCTCTGTCACTCTCTCTATGTGTATCTGTCACTCTCTCTCTCTCTTTCCTTCTCTAGATTTGTCCATCATTCGCTCTCTCTCACTGCCTCCCTCTCTCTGTCATTCTCTCTATTTGACTGTATCTCTCTCTCTCTCTCGCTCTCTCTCTCCGTCCCTCTCTCCGTCCCTCTCTAGATCTGTCTGTCATTATGTAGATCTCGCACCCTGTCCCAATGGTAGAGTGGTGGTGTGGAGTTCAGATTGTTGTGGTGAGTAGGGTGGAGGTGGAGGAGGTGTCAGTGGTGGTGGAGTCGGGCGGTGTTGATGGAGTCGGGTGGCAGTGGAGGAGGTGAAGGTTTCATTGGCTCAGGGAAGCAATGGTGGTGTAGTCAGGGAGGTGTTGACGGAGTAGGGTGGTGTCCGGAATCCGTCCTCTACCAGCGTTAGATTAATGCAGACGCCAGTGAGGTGATTTACTGGCTGGCCATTGGCTGCTTTTGTAGGTCACCCCGGCGCCACATCAGTCAAGCTGCACAAACAGCAGGCCTGATACGACTGACGCTTAGCGAACGAGCACACAACACACACACGGAAAGCACGCACGCACGCACGCACGCACACGCACGCACACGCACGCGTTGCTGTTTTGGAATTGATTTCATAGCCGGTCCAGTGGTCACAAAAAAATAAAATAATAATAAAAAATATGTCTGAAGAAGTTTGATGAAAAATATTAGCAGTACATCTATGAACTCGTGAGCTGTAAATAATAATGAGAATTGTGCCTACGACACTTTGGTGAAGCGGTGATTTATATCTGCCTGTGTGTCCGTCGTTTAAACTCCTTTTGAGTGCTGTTTGGAATTCAAATCACAACATTCTTAGGGAGACTTGTGGTTGAACTTGTTTTTAAATGTACTGCATTTATGCAGCATTTTTCTAACCAGTTCCCACTCAATGCGCTGTACAACATTACCACACGTTCACATACAATCATACAACGACAACACTGTTAACCACGCTGGGCGACAATGTCCCGAAAAATACCTGTCGGCTTTGTTAAGCATGAAGTGGCCTTTCCCCTACCTTCTCCTTAAAGTGCAAGCATCGGAGTAAACATTCAGTCACTTCTTTGGATGAAAGCGTTCTCCGATGCAATCATACAATGTCAACGTTTCAATCCACAATTTTGATCGAGAGCCGTTGAAGCTGGTTAGATTAGAAAATGAGTTGTCTAGCAAAGTCATTCTCAACACTTTCAAAAATAAAGCGGTAAAACGGCAATCTTGGATCCAGAAGGCTAACTTATTAAAGACAAACTTGGAATATGGGAGGACATGGCACATAGCGAACAAAAAAACTTGAGGGCCACAGTTTTGCCTCTGCTTTCGTATTTCATTACAGTTGAATCATCAACCGATTTGTGCTTTCAGAACGGGATTTTAAATAAGCGTGTTCCTCCAGAGTTCTTTCCAAACAGTGTTGATTTGAAACTCTTTTCATGCACTTTAGTTTGTTTTTTTGACTGTGTACCAGTGCCGCCCAGTTTGTGTTCCCTGTTCATAGCCAATTATACGCTTGCAGATCCCCATTCCAACGACGTGATTGGGCTAAACAAATATGAGGCGCACAGAAAACAAATCGCTCACATGCTTTCAGACTTTAGATTGGTTATCTAAAATTGACATTACTCATCTAAAGTTTGATTGGTGTGACTGGTGAAATGAAAATACACATAGTCGTGATAATAAAATCCAGACCACAACTTTCAGCGGTCAGCACAGCGTGTGGCTGTAGGTCGGGAATTGACGTTTTCTGGAGATGCTTAAATTAAAGAGGGGGTTGCCTAGCAACCTTGCATCGCCTCTATTTCCCTCGTAATTATTTCCCGCTGAAGATAATCCCCCAATTTTACTGCCGCCGTAGGATTATTACTGTAATTTTCCTTTTTTTTCAACACAAAATGGTTTCCTAAATATAGTTAGTCATCTGAAGACGTAAGTTGATGAAGAAGAATGTGTTTAATGTTTTGCATGATTGTTCCAACTGTGTCTCTCTGCGAATTACTGCTATGGTTGCTTGTTTGTCTGGCTGAGCTGATTTCCTCTTCAATAAACCGAAACAAAAAAACAATGCGGCAAAAATAAAAATCTTTGCCGGTAATGGTTTGTTTATTGCGCTCTAATGCATCCGTTCCCATTTGTTTTGCTGTTAGACCGCGGGGAAGGCAGGGATCGGGTTGGTGGCGGTGGTAAAAACAGAGAGTAGCCCAAATATTCAGACAGATAGATGGGGTCTTTATGCAGGCATAGGTCCGTTGCTGCACTTAAGCATTGTGAGACCAACCCGACCCTCATTAAATGCCATATTCGCCCAGAAGTACTGAGTCGTCCAGCTGTAAAATAATCCCACTGGGTCTTCTGTATTCAGTAATGCACCATAATGATTATAAGCTGCGGTGTGACTAGAGTTATTATGTTTTGGGTTTGTTTCAGGGCCTCCATGTAGTAGTGTAAAACTTGTGCAGGGTAAACTGTAATGTTGACCTAACTTTTTATTTTGTTTGAAGCGTTATCCTAGGACTGACTCGACATGAAGGAGTCTTTATGAATGTTTTTGACGGTTTGACTTAAGGTTTATGACTGAGGTCATTAACTGTCACAGGAAATCATTGAATATACAATGGTACAAGTCAATCAACCCTTCATCTCAGTTCAAGTTTAACGTAGATCGCGTTGGTTAGCCACGTGGCGAATTCAGAGCTGTAGTCTGCGGGCAGGTCAACAACATAACATATAGAATAAAGTAACACAAAAATGAACACATAAACCGTACAAAACGTTAAAACAGTACAGCTATATAATCCGTAAATGCAAACGTCCGCAATCGTTAAGCAGGGGAGATTTAGTTTGGGTACTGCTCTGTTGTTCTTTGAGCAGGTATTTCAGAGTTTCCTTTACAGTCCAAGGGTCCATACGTTTGAGTGTTCCAGGACCGTGGGGTTCAGAAAGAGAGGGCTGACCGTCCAAAAGTACCCCTAAGCCGGACCCCCTGCAGTCCCCGCCAAACTTGGACCCCTTCGGATCCGGTCCTCGTGGTTCCCAGACTGAAGGCTCAGTTAAGGTTCCTCGTCGACGCAACGCAAGAGGGTTTACGGACCCATTACGTCCTTGTGGACCCTCCTTGCGTCCACCGCGAGGGCCAGACGTGCGCCTCCCAAAAAATTGTAACCTTGCATCGAGAAGACACGGCAGCAAGGGCTGTGATTGGTCCGCTCGCTAAAACCCCAACGCAGCACCACACCAGATTCAAGACTGCGTCGAAGCGTCTGCATGGAACCATAACTGAGCCTTACGTAACACGTTAGAGTGACGGGGCAGATTGTAGGGAGCACTGGTAAGACAGCAGGCCTGGTGTAGGAATAGAATGAACTATACATGGAGAGAGATCTATTCTTTCGCTGCACCTCTTAATGACTCCCGTTGGGTTCTACCTTCTCTTTGCGGTTGGCAGGAGCTTGTTTTCATACGAACATTGGAACCCCCCCCCCGCTGGCCAATGGCCCCGTTAAGTGTCGAAGGTCTCTGTGTGTGTGTGTGTGTGTGTGTGTGTGTGTGTGTGTGTGTGTGTGTTTGTGTATCGGTGTGTATGTGTGTGTGGTGTCTGGGGGTGTTTGTCGGTTTATGTGTGTGTATCGGGGGACTTGTGTCGGTTTGTGTGTGTGTGTGTGTGTGTGTGTGTGTGTCAGTTTGTGTGTGTGTGCGTCTGTTTCGGTGTGTGTGTGTGTCTGTGAGGGCGGGGGGCCCTAGATTGCCCCGCATGGGGTCCCTTTGATGAGGCACCGAAGTAGGTCTTGTTATCGTAGGTACCCCAGTGTGTACGCTTTATAGTCTCACCCTTACCCCGGATAATAAACAGCCAAGGAATGAGACCTTGCTGAATGAAAAAAATACATATGTGTCTTACCTTTTTTTGTAAATTTGTGAGTATAATGTAGATTTATATCTAAATATTTAGTACTATTTCCTCAATTTGAATCCATTGGAAGGGCTTGTGACTTGAGGCCGTTTCGGTTGGTTGGTTTCTTATGATGTGACCGGAAAAAACATGTGGGTCATACAGAAGGAACGGCCACGATATCAGAGGAGGAAATCGAAGTCGGGGAAACACATTCAGGCCGCCGTACCTCTCTTCACTTCCCAAACTCCTCCCAGTTGTGTGTGTGTGTGTGTGTGCGTGTGTGTGTGTGTGTGTGTCTCTGCTGCTGCAACAACCCCACTCTCCTCTTCCTGTTCAAATTAAATTTGTTCTTGCGGCTCCAAAGGCAAAATCCATACATCGATGTTGCTGTGTCATACGGTTGTGGCCTGGCCATGTGTACCTCGCCCCGAACGCAAATCAATAGTTCAGGTTGCTTATCGAATAGGGTCAGCGTAGCGTTTATTAATAATTGAATATGATCCTGATATTTGCTGCCTACAGTGATTCTTTCCCCTGGATGCTCGCTTTTAATATTTCTTGATTCAAACAATTGATTAATGTATATAGGGTCAGGAGGTGCACGGCTACAGAAGTTGTTTACAGTCAGTCGCACTCGCTCCATACAGAATTCAGCTCACGATCGTGTAAAACCCAATAACTACAAAGGTCTCGATAGTATTCCTACCATTTGTGCTTTAAGCATTTTTACAGTTCCTATTTGATCTATTGCAACTCGCTTTGGTTTTATTTATTTGTAATTCATAATTTCGTTTTATTTTTTAGATATGGCATTGCTGTGCAGTTGACTAGGTATTTTTCTTCAACGATGGCCACAGGTAGATTGTCGTACTATGTGGGGAACGCCTTACAATAAGTTTAAATTAATTAACCATAAATGAAAATTAGCATCGGGGTTAGAGTTAATGTCAGGGTTAGTTAGTTGGGTTTAAAACCTAATCCTATTAAATAATGTATAAATGGATACCTAAGTTAACATGAGCACCATTAGTAAATAATCACTGGACCATAAGTTAACTGGTGACAGTTAATGGTTAGTTAATGCTCATCACTGCATTGACCTATGGTTTGTTCATGGATAATAAACGTACCCTTCTTGTAAAGTTTTACCTGTATATGTTCAGCTTCGGATGCAGGGCGTTAATGAGCAGGACATTAAGGATCATTATCTTGCTGAAAGATGTCTATAGATTAGTCGGAGGACTTTCAAACCAAGAAGCGTTCCGACTGCCAGCTATCTCGACCTCTCTATCTGTAACTTACTTACACTTACCATAGTGTTGTACTCCCTGTACTTTGAGGGATGGTCGGGAAAATCTGTGCGAAGTACCCGACCAGACGCTTGAATACTTTCGCCCACCCTACAACCCCCTCACCACCTCCTCCACCAGCTTTCATGCTGCTCTGAGACACCATCAGCAGATGTTTGTGGGTCCCAGTACGCTACTCCCCACTGGCTCCATCGTCAACATTATCCACTCATGCTCCTCCTTGCGCTAACACATTAGCGGCCCCATGCCCGCAGAGGGTCACGCGAAGGTCATACACGCGTCTTGTCATCCCAATCGTGTATTCAAATCCAGCGCCTGCTCAAAGACTCCCTTCGCCCATTAACCGATGCACTTCAGGCTGCATACATCACCAGTTACCTTCCTCTTACCACGTTATTACTGCTTTAATCAGGGTGTTTGTAATCTCAAACCCAGCATTCCTACTATGCCTTCTTTACTTCTGGAGGGAAACTAGGCCAGAAGCCAAAAACAGAAAGGTGCAGAGTTGGTCTTGCTTCCTGTTTCGCCAAGGAGATATTCCACTGAAGAGAAATTCATTCTTGCGACATGGTGAATCTTTCAGAGAGTTTGTTAACTCGTTTGTTTAACACATTTACAAGTTTAGACGTTGGTGGCCGGGAATTATCTTTTTGGACGTTTTCCCACCAGGGAAAGTTGGCTATCGCCGGCAGAGGTTGTGTTCAGTGTTGAGGCATGAACTGCGATTCGATTCCTCCGATTGTCCACTACCTACCGGGTATGATTCCCTAATATCCATGACCAACTTAAAAAATGTACACAACAAAAAAATCTAAACTTTCAAGAAAAGTTCAATAGCCACTCGATGTTTGAATTTACGGTTTAAGATTCCTATTACAGTGAATTCAGATATAGTACTTTTAATGAGCTGGAAGGGCATTATGGGTAATCTTACCCAAAGAGGCCTACGGTGTAAGGCTACGTGCGGACAGTGCTAAAACCACACCATGAGAACTTCGAGAGATCCAGAGCTTAGTTGAATTTGTTCTAATCTCCCCCCCCTAATATAATTAATAAGCCCCCCAAAAGTGCCGAGAGTGTTTGGTCAGATTGTAGCATAAGCTGGAGTTTGCTAAGCCTTGTTGCTCTTTACTTTTGGGCTGGACTGCGTTATTAGCGATACAACACTAGCTTGTGCGTTCAACCCAGTTACTCAAAACAACGACGGCTGCAAATGAAAAACAAACTCTAAACAAACCGATATATATTTATATTTATGTGCGGCCCAAAAAAAAGTGTGATGGAAATTTGAGACTGATGATATATTTTATGTTAAAGTGGATGAGGATGCAACTTCATTCATATTAATGGTGTGTCTCTCGTTCGTGATTAGCAGAGTTCTTCACCAAGGAAAAACAACTTTATTTTTGAATAATTAGGGAGGAGAAAGTATCACTGGAAACAATAAACAAACATAAAAAGGCCTTTAGGGTAAAGAACAGTTTTCCTTTTCGTATTTTTAATGTATGTAATATAGCTGTCTTTCCCATGCCTGCATAAGATTATTTGCCCTTCACTCTAATCTTGGTTTAAACTGTGGCTTGAGATGCAAATATTGTGTTTACATGCGTGTATCCTCTTAACTATTAACTCTTTGGACGTTTGGCAGGCGCTTTAATCCAAGGCGAAGGACAGCGAGCACCTTGGATTCAGACGCATGTTTTTCAGTTTCATTTTAGCAGACGCTTTTACACACTTTTTAGGATTTAATGTGAATTCAGATACATGTCCTGTGTCTAGTGGTCGGCGTCCTTGAGCAAGATGCCTCAACCCCAAACCTGCTTATTTTTGACGTGTAACTGAATCCACCATCATCCAAGAAAGTGGATAAAAGCCTTAGTCGAAAATGAATGCTATCGCACCGCCATACAGAAATTGTACACCAGCTGAATGCCGTAATTGACCAATCTGGATCGAGCATTCATCAAAGCCGTGTCATAACATGAAACCCGAATGATATCTACTATTAAACCGGCTAGCTGCAATTTTTTTCTAATTTTTTTTTTATCGAGAAATACATTCCAAGAAACTCTGCCGTGTTACCCATTACACGCGTGGGAGGGATAACAAAAGCAAAGATGGGGGGCGCCTGCGGGGAAAGCTTGTAAAGATATATTGTGTCTTTTAAGGTGGAGTAATAACGAGTTGTCTGGGGGTGACTCCGATGTTGAGTTATGGACCTGTCATCTCTAAACCAACTGACCCCCCACTCTAGTTTAGAGCCGGCTAATTCAATCACTGAGCGTCCTTTGGGCGGTTTTTGTTGGACTTTTGGTCTAGGTGGCGCTCGTTGAGGCGTTTTTGTGTAGCAGGATTTCACCGGGAACATGATATGGAAGGTGATTCATGGTTTTCATTTGTCACAAGTGCTGGAGTCGGACAAAATGTCGGCGACAAAGATTGGAAACGTCTCACTCATTATAAACGTCAAAAAAAACGCTATTCTGCTGGGACGCTAGTGTGCTGTGTGAGTGTCTCTCTGTGTGTGTGTGTGCGTCTAGGATTGTGTAGGTGAGTCATATCCATGCCCCTGCTGCCTTTCGGCGCGGCTCCTCACTCAGGTCAGGCGAAGGGAACAAAAATATCCAACTGTCCCCCTTTTTTTTATCCTACCTTCCCTCCTCATGGACGCAAACCCCCCTGCCCCGCACCCCCCAGACACACACTCTCTCACTCACTCACTCGCTCGCTCGCTCACTCACTCACTCACTCCTCACTACTCACTCACTCACTCACTCACTCACTCACTCACTCACTCACTCACTCACTCACTCACTCACTCACTCACATGAGGGAAGGTGGGGAAAAGAACGAGCAAAACAAAACGTTAGCCAACGACGTCCGAATGAAACTCAGTCAATTCCCCCGCCCCCTGACCCCCGCAGTAAAAATTTCCAGCTGGCCCTTTACGTTTAGTAACAGCCGGCTGTTGTGATTTTGACAATAGTAACTTCTTTACGGTCTCCCGTCCACAGTCAAACACCGCCGCGGGCCCCTATTCGTATTTATACTGTCGTCGGTGTTGAAGTCCTCTTATATCAGAGTCGGAGCGCGTGTCGTTTACGATGCTGTTAGCCGGCGCTGGACGAATGGCGTTAATATATTTACTAAAGCTGCGTTATGGTCATGTAGCGAAAGAGCTAACCCACCAAATAAAGGGCGCCCCAATGTCAGAAATTCATAGGAGTGTCAGCAAAGTCTCGATTTTGTTTATTTTCTCTCCCTTCCAGAAACTTACCTCTCCGGGGGGGGGGGGGGGGGGGGGGGAAGAGATATTAATAGATGCGTACCAAAATTCAAGCTTCTGGTGAAACAAGTTATTTTTTAATATGTTGCTTTGTATATTTGTTCTAATCTCTTCCGACACTTGTCCTCAAAAGTTTATCCTTGCGACTTGGAATATAGACACTGAGGCTTTGGCTCATGTAAGCTCTCTATCTCCTTCTCTCTTGTTTTCTCTCTCTCTCACTCTCTCTCTCTCGCTCTTTCTCTCTGCTTCTCTGTCTCTGTCATTCTCTCTCGTTCTCTCGTTCTCTCTGTCTGGTTCTCTCTCGCTGGTTCTCTCTCTCTCTCTCACCCCCGTCTTCTCTCTGGTTCTCTTTCGTTCTCTCTCTCTCTCTCTCTTCCTCTCCCTCTCTCTCTCCAAAAAGAAACGTCAGAATTGGCACCCTATTGGGAAAACAAGCTTTAACCCATTAACCACATTTCACATATTTATGGACCCCGCCCAGGGATTCAGTCTTTGAAACCTCTCGATGGAGGCACTGGCAGCTGGCCACCCCCAAAAACCCACTAATCCATTTCCCCAAGATAAAAAAGATGCTAGCCAAACAAACGATGGACAGTGAGTCTGAAGCTAGCTAGCTACAGAGTAGTCAGACCATTAATCAAAGACTTTGTTTTTTCCATGCTTTATTCTGAATAACCCTGAGGCCTTGTAAGAACTAACAGTAAGGAGGGATAATTATTATTGAATTTTTTTGTTGGGGTTCCAAGAATGGAGAGAAAACTAAAGTGCTCTTAAAGTTTAGGGAGAATTTTTTAAAAGAAAAAAGGAGAAAAAAATAGCTTTTTTAGTCCTTTTTTGTGAAAATAATTTATTCTGGTTTGCATGGATTGTTTTTTAAACTTGCTGTAGTTAATTTTACATCTCTCTATACTTCAGCTGGAATAATATATATATATATATATATATATATATATATATAAATTGGCCTCTATAACCCTTCTATAACCCTGAAAACAGATTACCTTTTGAATAAATAAAAAGGCAACAAACATTTTATGAAAGGAACTCAAGAAAACAGAGACCATTCATAACCACAAATGAATCGAGTCCAAAGAGACCAATGTGGAGTCATTCCTCATCATCCTCCTCTTCTTCTTCCTCCTCCTCTTCCTCCTCTCCTCTTCAAAGCAGCTCATAGCAGAGACAACCATGAACTAAGTCCTCGGTTCTCTCAGTGTAGCCGGGAAAAAATGATCTTGTGTGATATTAAAGTCTCCTGCTGTGATACCTAATGGATCAAACTGAAACAAACGCTTGCTCACAACGGACAGTGGCTTGTTCGAGATGTACTGTACCTAGAAAACAACTTTGTAAATAGAGGGTGGTTAAAGAATAAACTGTCCAAACAGCTTTGTGACAGTTGGTCTGTTGTAGATCCTCAAGACTGCTTTTCAACTGAAAAAAAGTGGGGAACATTAAAAAGGCTCGTCAGCACAATTTCTCAAAGGGTAACTGATACAGCGGATATACAATTCTGCCTTTAAGTTCTGCCCATATGTTTAAAAAACAAATAAATCAGACAATATGCGCTACCTTTCGATCAGATAGATAGAAGAGCTGTTTTATGGCAGGACTCCAGGATCGGCTCAGATTTAGAGACAATTAGCGACGACAAAATAGTGAATATTTGAACTAACAAAAGGTAAACAGTTGGTTTGGTTCTTCAACGGTTCGGCGGGTTCCGGAGACTGGCGTGTGAAAATGCTCCAGCGTCGAAGGGGGATATTTGAAGCTCAGCAGGGGGTCGGTCTCTCCACTGGGTTCTCTGTCGCGTATTTCTGAAGGAATTCTCCCTTTTTATCCCAATAGCGGTTTTCACAAGTCACAGCGGTTTACTGACTTGTGAAATATCCCATGCGACAGGGAGGTGAATTCAGAGTGGAGACGTCAGACTGTTGTCTTTGTTTAAAGATAATTGACTTCATAAAAACATGAATACATTACGGGAATAATTACCGCGAGGAGCCTCTGTAGAGAATGAGAAAGATCCTTATTTATTTTAGATTTTATTGATAATTATTTAGATTTTATTTCTTGAAAATCACACACACATTTTGCAGATGACAGTTCTCTATTTCTTTCTCTTTTTTATATGTATATATATATGTATTTTTTAATTTTGATTATTATAATTATTGTAATTCTTTCTATTTTTCTTGTGTTTAACAGGCAGAAAGAGTTATGAAAAAACATTGCACTTTCTTTATTTATAAATTTTGTTCATTGTACTTTTGTAAATGACACTCAAGCTTTGCAGATGATAGTTTTCGACTTCTTTCTCTTTTTATCTCTTATCTATTTCATTTTTTTATCTATAACCCTTGGTAATTAGAACGCAGAGAAACAAACTCCACCACATCTCATCATCCTTCTAAAGCCAACACAACCCACCGCAGAAACACTCGGACCGACGCGTCACCGGAACACAAACCTCGACCAGCCCTGCGCCCGGCGGTACCACGAGTGTCTCCAAACCCCGTGTCGCCGATCAGATCTCCAGCCATCCATCCCGCCTGGAGGGACAATCCAGCCGCACATCGCCATCATAAGACCGCCACTTGTTGCTTCAAGCCGCTCTGGGGATAAAGGGAATCAATCCCAGACTAACCCTCCCCCCCACACACACACACACACACACACACACACACACACACACACACACACACACACACACACACACACACACACACACACACACACACACCCCGTCCCTCCTCACCCTCACTCCCCCTGCTCTCCTACATCTAGTTCATTCCGCGATTACATCGGTGGATTATTTGTCCTGCTGCAATCTGGCCCGACCGAGGGAAGCACGCCGGCCCCCCCCCCGTCTCCCCCGTCTCCCCCGTCTCCCCCCTTGCTCCCAGAAGAGCCCTCCTGGGAGCCCCTCGCCTGGCCGTCTATCATTACTACTGGCTTCCGCCGGGGACCACCGCGGCCCCCCCACCAGGTGATGGATCTGAACCCATTCAAGGAGTCATTTGGACACTGTCGGTCGGAATGGGGTTGAGGGGGGGGGAGGGAGGGAGGGAGGGAGGGAGGGAGGGGTGGAGGGGGGAGGGCGATCGTTCTCTCTCTCTCTCTCTGTGTGCTGCCACCGCTGATGGGTTGAGACCTCGTTTCATGGACTGTGTTTGTGTGTGTGTCTCTCCCGCTCTCTCTCTCGCTCTCACTCTCTCTCTCTCTCTCTCTCTCTCTCGCTCGCTCGCTCTTACACTCTCTCATATATATATATATATATATATACATATATGATCCCTGGAGACCATGTGCGAGAGAGAGAGAGAGAGAGAGAGAGAGAGAGAGAGAGAGAGAGAGAGAGAGAGAGAGAGAGAGAGAGAGAGAGAGAGAGAGAGAGGGGGTTGAGTGGGGAGGATTGATAAATGCGCCTTGTCGCAGCGCTACAAGGGTAATGCACGGCATTGACTGCGAAAGACAACCGGAGATGAGCTTTACATGGTCTGCTACAAGGGGGGGGGGGGGGGGGGGGGGGTACTAGTAATCTCACTCTAATTCACCCAGGGTGCCTCTGTCCACCACCACCACTGGCTGCCGTGTTCTCTCTCTCGCTCTCTCTTGCTCTCTCGCTATTATTCTCTTTCTCCTCCATTTCTCTTCTCTCTCGCCCCCTCCTCTTGACCTCTCCCCCATTCATCTGGTGTTACTCTCTCCTCTCCATCTGCTCTCTCCTTTACCCTCCCCCTGTCCTAACTCCTCTTCCCTTCCCTCTCCTCTTTACCTTTCTCTTCCCCCCTCTTACTTTCACTATGTCAATGTCTGCTGCTCACTCTCTCTCTCTCTCTCTCTCTCTCTCTCTCTCTCTCTCTCTCTCTCTCTCTCTCTCTCTCTCTCACACTCTTACTCTCTGTCTCTCGAAAATGTCTGTCTGTCTCCCTCCCTCCCTCTCCTGCTCGTACTCCCTCTCTCTCCGTCTGTCTCTGTCTCTGTCTCTGTCTCTCTCTCTCTCTCTCTCTCTCTCTCTCTCTCTCTCTCTCTCTCTCTCTCTCTCTCTCTCTTATATAAATACATATACTGAGGAGCAATGGAGTCACTTGTAATTCGGAGACAGTGACTACTCCTGTCCTTCTGAGCGGTCGTCAGGGTCGTCTCCTTGAGGTTTTGACCCCTGCGTCTCCGCCAGGGGGAGGTGGCTGTGTTGGCGCTCCACGCACACAAACGGGACTCGAGCCCCCATGTTTGCGTGTTGAAATGGCGCCGTGCACAGGACGGACCGCCACCTCCACTGAAGTCTCGCTCTGAGGGAGTCTCGCCCGGGGCGCAACTGGACGCACAACTGCCACCGTGGGAGGTTATTTAATCTCTGCTGGGGTCGGAGAGTAGCCTGGCTCCGCCCGCCTAAGTACTTCCGCTCAATTTGAATTTCCCTTCAGTACTAGGTCTGGACCTGCTGCATGTAATTTGGTTTTCTGGCGCCGCCACAGCGGCCGCCAATCAGCGAACAGAGGGCGTGTCTGAGAACAATGACGATAAAGTCGCGCGCCAGTTTGAGTTGTTGTTGTAGGTCGGTAGTTGATTTACAACGTGCAATTTTTCCCTGATAAATTAAATTCGACGAACAAAACCTGCAGCTGTCGTTGACGGACATTTTCGTGCAGACGCGCAAGGTGTTTGGTTTGTGTACAACCTGCGCGTGATTCCCGGCGCATGACATGCGTCACAACCAAACGTTAGCGATTGGTTATGGCAGATCCAGAGTGGCACTGGGCAGATCCAATCATTTTAAACTTCAACAGACACCCGCCTTCAAGTGAGTTAACGTTTGTCAATTGATTAGGTCCAGACTCTCTGTACAAATGAAATGAAATGAAGTGAAGTACGAGAGTCTGGTAGAACCCGGCTAGTCGGAGAGTGGCTCTCACTTAAAAATATGGACTCAGAGAATTGACCTCAAGGAGAAGGAAAGCAGAGATAATTGGTGACGCTGAGGACCTATGGAATGTTGACTGTGAAACTCACATTCACAACTAGGGTGAATTGGTGAGTTCCCCCGTTGGACCGAACTGGACTATATTGACCGAAACCGTGCTGATGTTGCAAACCATTCTCAAAGTGCGATATTCACTTTCATCAATTCGTGTTTCGAAATGAACGTGTCACATGTGCAGCATTTGAGTCACTTTGTACGAAGTTGTTTGTTATGCATACGTATCATTGTGTATAAAATCGATATTTTCATTCCCCTGGAAATTTGATCGTGACTTGAAATCTTGTTCCTTTTCATATCCATCCTGATGTTTCATTATCTCTACTCTCTCTCTCTCTTTACCAGAGTGGGCAGTGGACATTGGTATAGAGGCCGGGAGGCTTTTGCGGAGACATTTCATCGTCCCACCGTCCGCAGAAACAACATCCGCGGGGCGATGTGTTGTGTGGGGCGGAAAGTCCCCGACTATTTGACAGCCGAGGTTAAGGGAACCCGTCCCCGACTGCTGTTTTATCAATTTTTTATTTATTTTTTTTCACATGCATCGGAGTCGGTCAACAGGAAGACCACAAACCTTCTGGCTGGGAGACGGAAAAAAAATGATATCCATAAACCGTCAATATCCGTGTGATCACGTTTAGAGACGCAGCCGTAGCAAGAATAAGAAAATGGCCAAACAGAGGCAACCGGACAAGAGGGCAACGGCAAAAATTGTGCTGGAAACACGCACACGCAAGCACATGCACTCACGCACATGCACGCAAACGCACGCGTACAAACAAACACACACACGCGCTCCCTCACAATACATACACTCGCAGAGACGCATGCACCAGACACACACTATCACACACCCAACACAAACACATACCGAACACATAAACACAACGAGCACACACACACACACACACAGAACACACACACAAACACACACGCACACACAATCACTCACAAAGTAGGAGGGTTTCACAAAAGAAGAGTGGCTTTGCACTCTCTCCATCAGTGTGCACGTTTGAAGTCTGCTACATACTTATCCTGTAACCTTACACACACACACACACACACACACACACACACACACACACACACACCTTCCAATCCCTTCCTCCTGCCACAACTCTGCGGTCCTTTATCTTTCTCTGTTTTGGACATATATGTGTTCCTTCACGAGTTTCTTGTCATTTCTTTGATGGCTGAAATTATGAAATTGTAAAAGCCTTAGTATACCGCTTGTGTGTACGTCCTTATTGTGCTTAATGCCAGGTTACTGTAGCGTATTCGCTCAATAACGTTCTCGTGTTGGCATTTGAAATAATTGTTTTGGTTAGAGCCTTTTCGGTGTTGCACGCCTGTCGGTTTTTATGAAAGTATAACATAATTAAGATTGAATCAATATTTTTCAGATGCCTTTTCAAAACGGCCGTAACTATGAAGTGTTTCTGCTCCTGAAAAGTATATTTAATTACCTATTCCTTGTAATCCTACTACTAATACTTACCCATGTTCCTAGTAATACCACAACTAATACTTCACCTATTCATGGTTATACTACTACTAATACTCCTGGTTCTCACCAATGGTGTTATTTCAATACTATTAGGACCAATTTTCAATAAGTGTTGTGTTTCTGTAGCAACATGACCTGCTCTGGGATGATCAATCAGTACCCTTGTTTAATCTGGGATATTACGCAATGAGACTTTATTTAAGTTTTTTCTCGCATATTCAACCGTGTTTTTAAAAACACCTTGCGGTGAAATATCCCACAAATAATTAAGATTTCAACTCCACGTTACCGACTACGGCAGCGGCGTTGGCTTAAGGCGTACCCTGGGCGGGTATTTTGATTTATTGAGAATACATTAGCGACTTAAGATTCAGTCGCGGCGAGGCATATTTAAAACGCAGCAACAGCAGCAGACCGAAGGCACGCTCAGAAACTCCCCGATTGAGTCTGTTGTTTATTGAAGCGAATGCTCTGCATCGTTTGACCCCCCCAACCTCTGACCTTTGACCTGACAACTATAGAATGAGAAAATACGTGTATAAAGACAAGGAGGGCTGCTCAGGGAGTCTTGTTTACACTGACTGTAAATTGCGGTGCATTTAGATTCTGCTATTGCTTTGGATGCGGACATCGCATATTGCATAATGGCGAACGGAAGAAGAGATATCAATATGAATGTATATTTCTGAATGCATATATCCATATATACTTTAATGAAAGGGCTACCACCTTGCATTTTCCATTACCTGTCCAGTATAGACTTTGTCAACCCTCATGAATTTAAATCACATATTCCTACAAATGTATCAAGACGTCAAAGACAAAAGTAGACTGCAGTCATGTCGCACACACACACACACACACACACACACACACACACACACACACACACACATGCACAAACGCACGGTAACACTCAACCGCACACACGCACGCACGCACACACAAACACACACGCAGGCACACGCAAATTCAGAAAGACATAAGACAGAAAGACAAACACACACACACACACATAGAGAGAGACCATGAATTTCTCTCTGCCTGTACGTGAGTGTGCGTGTATTGCATCGATTAAAGGAAACTGAAAATTTCTCCTCCAAAAAACAAACAAAGCGTGTGCTCACTCTTTATTCGCTTTATCATCGTATTAGCCGGGGCATACAAAGAGAACACTGTTGTCCTGTCATATCCTGAACTGTGCTGTATACTGTATTATTGTCTCATCCTCTCTTGCTTTTAGTTTTATATTTTGGCCGTGGTCCTATCTATCTCTTTCTATACCGTAGAGAAAGATTGTTCTCTCTCTCTCTCTCTCTCTCTCTCTCTCTCTCTCTCTCTCTCTCTCTCTGGGTGGCTCTCTCTTTACATTTTTTTTATTGGGTGTACGTCTATCACTCCATCTGATATTTAGACTTTTATCTAAAGTGACCAGTGACTAACAGTAAACGTCATTAAGGGGCAGGGAGGTAATCGGTATCTCCTTCAGAAACACCCTCCAGACATCAGGGGTCGAACCCAGTACCATCAACTGGGGGTCAACGACCATAACACCCCTAACAACGTCCTGAAAACATGACTCCTTTGATATCTATTGTGCGCACTCTGACATGTTAAATTACGAAAAAACAATATCTAGGAAAAGTTTATTCTTGTCCGCATTCCCTTATCGTTTACACTTAGCATAGCAATTAGCCTCCCGCTACCCCATCCTCCAGTCCACCTCCCCCCCCCCCCCCCCCCCCCCCCCCCCCCACCGCCCTTTCCTCCCCCAAAGCCCCCACACCTAATTTGCAGCGTTTATATTACCTTCAAGCGGAGGCACGGCGGCCATATTGACTCTGATTCAGCCACGGCCCACAAAGGTTAACCGATCTAATTGGGGCAGCGGCGGGGCTAACGCGGAGAGGCTAACGCGGCGAGGGGGGAGGTTAGGCGCTTGATCCTTCATCAAGACAGCCAAACAAACGCCGTTGTCAAAGTGCTCTTGACTTTCCCGCTCGACACCTGGCCAAGATTCTCTCGGTACTCTGGCTGAGAGAGCCCCGGCTAATATTACAGAACTGCCTCTTAGCTCCTCTACAGAAGTCATTGGAGTACGATCTATTCGCCGATTTGGCCGGTTAAAATGACCGCTGTTTAGCGCTAGGGCGCTAACCGTTTAGGCTAAAAAAACGCAGACCAGTGACACAAGTTCGATTCCCACTGCTGGTCCGAGGCTGCATCTCAGTCCCACTGTTTTCCGACGTTTAATTCCTCTCCTCATTCCCCCCCCCCCATGTTTTCCAACATTTTTTTTTTCGGTCTCTTCACCGTCAGCACAAAAAATCGGGTAAAACAGACACGTATAGAAAAACGAAGAAACATAAACGTTGATTTATTCAGTCAAATTTTGACTCATTTCATGGAAGCAAACTCAGTTTCACACATTTTCGCGTCTCAGGGCGAAAAAACATCAGACACCGAGCTTTATGCCGGTGTCTCCAAAGCGATTCTTCAGGGGTCTCCGGGGGACTGTGGCAGGGGCGACCGCAGGGTGGCCATGACCACAGTCAGAGAGAGTCGTTTCTTTCAAAGGGCCCAGGTAGGACTCTGAATCACCGAGTAAGTGTCTCAGTCACGTCTGGGAGAGTTTGAGATTCGTTTTTGTTTTTACCCGCTGAGTGTGGTTTTTTTCTAGGGAGAAAAATAAACTCACCGTCACAAAGCAACTAAATACGGAGATACACTTTTTTATAAAAGTTAAAATGTATGGGCATGGACTAAACTTAACACATTTCGAAATTACAACAGTTAAACGTAAGTTTTAAGTATCGCAAGTCAACATTAAAAAATGTAATGATTGACAGACCCAGAAAACCTGTGTTCAAAGCCAGACTGCTAGACTTTGTTCATATGTGGTTCAAATCAGATTTCAGATTATGTAATGTAGGTCACAACTCAAATAAATATACATCATAATTCATATTCTTCTTAATTGCAGACACTGTAAAGCACTATGAATACAAATCAGTTGCCCATTTTGATAATGTAGGTCACAACTCAACAAAATATTTAATATAATTAAATTTTTACCTGAATTAAGACACTGCATGCACTAGTAATGAATAAACATTTGTTGGCCAGTGAACAGGAGCAAGCTGTGAAGATCCCTCTGAGTTGGCTGACTGGTGTCTCCCAGTCCTGCTGACATAAGGTACTGGATCAGGCCAAGTATGGCTTATATCATTGGCACGGAAAGCCAATGTTTTTTTTTTTTACTTCTTTAATTAGTAAAGGTATTAAGTAGTCCCAACGGAAGACTAATTTGTCTACGGTGGTGCGCTGGCTGAGTTGGCTGACTTACAGCAGGGAGGTACTGAGTTTGATTCCCGGCGTCTTCCTAGGTCACTATACATACAACTTATCCAATTCTTTAATGAGAAGGCGATACCATGCACAATATAGGTCATATTTAATATTAAACAAACATGTAAGCGGCAGGATAATCTAGTGGTCTCCTTGAAAACCAGTACAAATTTACTAGGTTTGATCCCCAGTGTCTTCCCCTGTTTAACTTTATTCTTTGTCTGTTTATCATAGTGACCAAGTAAAACATGTCTTTTTAAATACAGGACATCTGTCTAGTGACAAGAAATTAAAAGTTACGTACAATGAAAGAAATTTAGGTTTATATTGAACCTATTTCAAATTTAAGAAAGTAATTAAATAATTAGGGCAAAGTACCATTTTAGGCCATGTGTAGGAAAACGGTAAAGCAAATGTTACTAAACATTTAAACTTGGTACTTACTAAGTTTACACTTATTGTTGACCTGCCATCTGGGATAATCTGGTTGGACAAGTAAAAACATTATGGAACATAATACTTTGTACTTAATGCCTAGGTGTAAAACCCCCTTGCCTCCATACTACACAGAAGTTTTAAGTTTGGATAGAATTCACCCTCAGGTACTTATTAATGTAATAGATGTTATAAATGTCATGGTTAGGAGCAACTTCCCTGTCTTAGTTTAAGGGTGCCATAGCTTCGTTGCAAGTTTGGAGCTGTGTTGCTCCAAAGTTCAAAAGAGGTTGGACAAACCTGTCCAGGGATAATGACAAGCGGTAAAATGATTTTCTTTCTTGTATTTTGGCCAATACAAGAAGGAAAATCTTGTATTGTCGCCCTGTCTCGTTCAGGCGCGCCACGCTGGGTTTGACGTTTAGAGGAGATTGGATACTGGGAGATATGGGAGCCACATGACCTCAAACAATGATAGGGGTCAACCAGACGTTTAGCTTTTCTTTTGTCCCCAACGTTTACTTTCACCCACTGTTAGCCAAACTTTCACTGTATCTTACCTCAAGCGTGGCAGGTGCAAGTTTGAAAGTGATTGGAGTAACTTTATAGATATCGTGAATAGATGTCGATCAAATATTGACGGCTTGCCCATCCAATGAAATCACCTTTTCTTACGGAAAATGAACCCTAAATCGAAACCCTTAACCCTTAAACCTTGAACTAAAACAAAACCCTTACCGCAGAAACCAAATCCGTAAGCCTCACACTAAAACAAACCCCTTACTCTAAAACAGAACCCTTCCCTTAAAACCAAATTAAACACCCAAACTCTTAAACAAAACCCTTACTCTAAAAACTCAAAACCTTAACCCCACAGACCACCAACCAAGTATAAATAAGAAGGGAGACACAGTAAATGCATCATGGTCAACTGAATCCATTTACACCACCAAATTTGAAATGCAGTCAAACAAACATCATGCAGTGTTTCTTTATCCACTGGACCACCAGAAAACAATGGCAGAGGTGCTCCATCAGGCACGACCAGATAGGACCATCTGGAGAGAGGTGTTCTCCGCTATTTCCCATGATGCCGAGCGGTTGGGGAGTCGGGGTTTACAGAGGAGATAGGGGGGCGGGAGTGTATGGAAAACGGCCTTCGGGGAAACCTGGGCAGAAATTGAATACAGTCGGTCCACTTCGGAGCGGGAAAAAGCCATTATTACAAGCGCACCATATAGGCACCATTATGCAGTCGTTCGGTTAGGAAATGGTGCTGGGTTTGGAGAACTGAATGGTGGAATCATTTGTCACACTTGGAATAGTTCAATTCAAATAAAACGGTGAATTTGCTTTCCATACAGACACACGTGGACATGCGCACATGCATACACACACACACACACACACACACACACACACACACACACACATCTATGTATGCGCGGATATACACACACATACGTATCTACACATATACACACACTCTCTCACGTACACACAGACACACACACACACACAAACATATACAAACTTACAGACACACACACACACAGACAATTTCAAACACACACACACACACACACACACACACACACACACACACACACACACATACACACACACTCAAACACACACACACACACACACACACACACACACACAAGCACTTTCAAACACACACACACACACACACACACACACACACACACACACACACAGAGGGAGGAGGAAGGGAGTGACAGGGGGGCTGGGGGGGTAGGGTGAGGGAAGGACAGAGCGAGGGAGGGAGAGAGATGTGGAGAGGAGAGCAGGACAGAGAGTGAGGATGTGCAGGTCTCTCGCCCCTGAAGGGCTTGTTATGGATCTGGGAGCTGTCTGGGGGGCAGCAGCTGTCTCCACCCCTGCACTCAACACTCTTCCACCTTCCCAGTCGGGAGCGGAGGGAGAGAGAGTGGGCGAGAGAGCGAGGGGCTACTTCGAGTACTTTGTGGGACGTGGGGGGAGTGTGTATGAACACGGCTAGGTTAATCCTGCTTTACTTATTGTGTTCCATTATTTCTTTCATTTGCGTTGACAGTTAAAATTGTATGGGGTCAATGTGGCCGCTTTGCTGTGGAGTGTACAGCTTATAGCACTCCTTAAGTCTACTGCTTTCTCTCTCTCCGTCTCTCTTTGGCTCTCTCGTGCTCTCTCTCTCTGTCTCTCTCTCTCCTCTCTTTCTCTCTCTGTCTCTCTTTCTCCTCCTCCCCTCATCTCTCTTCCCCCTTCTCCTCCCCCCTCTCTCTGTCTCTGTGCCCCCCTCTCTCTCTCTCTCTCTCTCTCTCTCTCTCTCTCTCTCTCTCTCTCTCTCTCTCTCTCTCTCTCTCTCTCTCATATCTACTGTGTATTTCTATGTAGATTTACCTTAGTGGTGACACTGTTTTCCATTAGTTCCCCAGTCATTCTGCGAGGAGCAGGTCACGCACACACAGCTGTCGACGACCCCGTATCTGTAAAAAAGAAAACTGCCCAAAAAAAGCAAAAGGAATTAAAATGGAGAGGAGAGGAGAGGTTAGACAATACTGTATATAGCCTACTGGACCCTGAATAGAGGTGATTACAATAGAGCAGGTTTGGACTTAATTAGATCACAGCTCAAAAGAATACGTGAATCTCACGGAATAGAGATGAATTTACCCGAGTAAATGTGGATGGATTTGAGTAGAATATGACTATATGACTTTGATGAATGCAACTATAACTACTAAAATAATGGAATATGCGTGCATGGACTTGGATGGACTTGAAGAGAAATTAATTGAATAGACAATGGCATACTATAACTAATTAAAGAGTCTACAATAACAATTCATTTAAAATTCAGTCAAATCATACAAGGCATATGCACACATACGCAGTCAAAAATATACACATACAAACACACACACACACACACACAATAAGAAACAAACTGTTTGTGTGTGTCAGAAACACACACATTGTGTGTGTGTGTGTGTGTGTGTGTGTGTGTGTGTGTGTGTGTGTGTGTGTGTGTGTGTGTGTGTGTGTGTGTGTGTGTGTGTGTGTGTGTGTGTGTGTGTGTGTGTGTGTGTGTGTGTGTGTGTGTGTAAGGTTACAGGATAAGTATGTAGCAGACTTCAAACGTGCACACTGACGGAGAGAGTGCAAAGCCACTCTTCTTTTGTGAAACCCTCCTACTTTGTGAGTGATTGTGTGTGTATGTGTGTGTGTGTGTGTGTTCAGTGTGTGTGTGTGTGTTCTGTGTGTGTGTGTGTGTGTGCTCGTTGTGTTTATGTGTTCGGTATGTGTTTGTGTTCGGTGTGTAATAGTGTGTGTCTGGTGCATGCGTCTCTGCGAGTGTATGTATGTGAGGGAGCGTGTGTGTGTGTTTGCTTGTACGTGTGCGTTTGCGTGCATGTACGTGCATGTGTGTGTGACAGAAGCACAGTTAGGGCTTGTGAGATCAGAAAGATTTCCGAAGGACTCCATAGATCTTTGTTGGTTTTTGTCGCTCAGCGAGGTATACTGGCAGAGACTGAGCGAAAGTGAAATCAATGGAATAAAACAAACAAACACCATTTCAAGTTGTCCCTGTGTGTCTTTTGATTTTTGGGAAAAAATAAAGAAAACCATAAAAACGAATTCAATGTGCCTTTCTTTGGGACTCCCTCTATCCTGGCACCGATCAGAGCGGTCAGTCATCAGAGACAAAGGGCTCCAAGGCTCAGTCGGAAAATAAATGTCGGGGAAATTAGCTTTTGTACTTCGGTCACTTTGGATATTTTTGCAAACAGAGAATTACTCACCCACACAAAAAAATGCTGTTTAATGGCGTTGAACAATATTTAAAGGGGAGGTCCTCTTTGTAACGACTGCTAGCGACTAACCTCAGGCTAACAGCTAACTTTTTTTAAATTTTTATTTATTATTAGATCTTTGCCGTAAACACCGTAGGCTATTATAACGATGAACTTAAATATCGTTAAAAAAAAACTGGTGTATTTGGTACCATGTTGAGAGGTTAAACGGTGAACTGATTTGAAGGTAGAGTAGGCTGCCAGCATCCCCTCCAATCAGGCCTTCCTCAAAAGCCCCTCCCTCAAAACACACGACTAGCTCCCTCGCTTGGCATTACTGTAGGTCCCTCTAGCCTCTAGCTAGGTAGGCTACACAGCTAGGCCTTCTGATTTCACTGGCACAGAATGTAATTACAAACGCATCTGAACCAATGCATTAACATACATGAAGAGTCTATATGCATCGGTGTATGTGAGGAGGAGGGTTTCGGAATAAGGCGAGCAGGGGAAGGAGGTGATGTGGCAGAGCACTCCACTAAGCACATTTTGCTCCCACAGCTAAACTAAAGATAGCGTTGTGCTAACGTTGATAAAGCCAGCCGCACACACACGCAACATCACATTTTAGGGTATTTACTTTTTGAATTTAGTTTAAAAAGTGATTTTTAATGTAACGTTTAAAAAAAAATACATTTTTGTGTAAAATGACATTGCTTTGTATCCATGGATTACGATTTAATTATCATTTTCCTTCTTTTTTTTTTTCTTTTTTCTCCATGACTTAAGGGACAAGTTTCAGAGATGAGCAGACTGCAGACCCCTTTCATCATTTCGTACGTCTTGTTTTTCCCACACCCCCTAACTTCTTAACACGCAAAGTGCTTCTTCGAAGTGAAAACACAAAGTCTGCTCGGAGGACTGGTTGGTGCTTTATAGCATTGGCTGCACCTTGCTGAGCCAGGGGGCAGAGATTCACAGAGTCAGCAACACGCTCTTGCACTGGAATATGCCAGATTGTTCCTTTTATAATGGGGTAACACGCGCACACGCGCGCACACTCAGACACAGAAACACTCCCGCATTACAGGAAGGGAGTTTTGTTGTTGGCAGACTGTCAGCTAGATGTGTCCAATAGTCGATTTAAAAATTATTTGTTTGGAGTGGAATCCTACCTTTTGAAGATCGTTATATTGCACTCTCTCGGGCTCTCTCTCACACACACACACACACACACACACACACACACACACACACACACACACACACACACACACACACACACACACACACACACACACACACACACACACACACACACAATTGGCTCATCAGTCACAGTAATTGTCGCGTCTTTTCTCCACAGCATCTTCTGATACTAGACTGCATACATGGCTAGCAAGGTGAAACCCCAGGGGGAATCGAACCCTCAACCCTGGCAGTGTCGATGCAATATGCTCTAGCAACTGTGCTACACAAGAAGACATAGACAATGATGGGTGGTTTAATACAAATTGGGTCTAATCTGAACACATCTAAGCTTTATTTTACACACACGTAAACTTTATTTTTATAGAGCTCATGACTGCAAACCATACAAAGCTTGACGTGTCGCATTTGATGTCGGAAGGGGAAGAAAAACACAGGCCTTTACCCAGAAAAAACAATCAAATGATAAAAGAAAGCCATCGATTTAAAAGCAGTGCAAAAAAAAGTTTGAAGCGGGCTCCTTTTAAAAATGTCAGTTAAAGTTCACCCTTCTGTCGCGAAGGGCAGAGAGAGGGCCCATCAAGTTGCCACCGGGCTGTGTATTTTAGCCTCCATTTTTTTCTTTGATTTGGGCTTTCCAGCAACTTGAAATTACTTAAAACCACCCTCTGCAACCTTTTCCCAGATCGCACTCTATCAGTACTGGAAAGTGCCCTCTTTCCCCCTTTCGCCTGCAATCATCCACTCAGGATGAAACCATTTCTCTGTTTGTGCGAGAAAAGACAAGGAATCTTCCCTTGAATTCCATTTCATTGTCTGTTCGATTAGCTTCTTGTTTGTTGCCGTGAAGCGGCTTGTGATTCTATCCATTTGGAGAATCTATCTTGTCCTGCCACAACTGCTAGTGCTCCAATTACTGCTGCTCCTGCTGCTACTACCACTATTGCTACTACTACTGATGCTACTGCTACTACCACTATTGCTACTGCTACTACTACCACTATTGCTACTGCTACTACTCAGTCCCTCCAGAAAAAAGCGGCGTTTTTTTGTAATTGTTGCGGCCAAAAATCCTTTATTATGCGGCACGTTTTCTTAAAAAATGCGATGAAATATGAGGCATATTTATGCAATTTTATGCAATGAAATTGCGGGAACATGGGAAAAAAATGCGGGAACTTCGATGACGTTCACGTCGCGTAATTATGTCACTACATAAAGTTCCCATGGCAACAGGGGGAAATGGCTGCTCTTGTGTTAAGTAAACGCAACATTTTTCAAATTTCTGCAAAGATATATGTGACTTTTTTGCAACGAAAATGCAGGGATTATGAAATCAGGCAAGCCCCGCATATATTGCGCGGAACACAGCAATTTATGCAGTGAAAGTGTGGCATGTTTGAAAAAATGCGGCCCCCGCATGAATATGCAGACTTTGGCTGATTATGCGTTGAATTATGCGATCGCATAATCACGTTTTTCTGGAGGAACTGACTACTACTACTACCACTATTGCTACTGCTACTACTGCTACTACTACTACTACTACTGCTACTACTTGTATTACTACTTGTCTACTTCTACTACTACTGCTACGATTCTCGATTTTCGAATCATCGAATCATTAACCGAACAAAACGCAAAAAACAAACTTAAAAACACCAAACGTCAAATCTCACCAAAGGTAATGATAATTTAATCAACCACAAATAAACCTACTAGGTTCATAAAAAATAAACCTATAGGTTTATTTGTATTCATAATATTAGTCAAGGCAGTTCAAAGCCTGGTTGACACCTGGTTGACTCTGAAATGTATTTTGCAATCTACCTGCCGTTCTAAATTCTGCTCACAGACAGAAACCTCAAACACTGACAACGTTGTCACGCATTGACTAATGACACACGGTGAAGCCACATCAATTCATAAAGAAAAACACAGCGATTTGTCTCCTCCTCCACTAATTCTCCCATCTCTTTCTCTTCCGCCTCTGGGCAGGAAAACCAGAAAAAAGGAAAGAGAAAAACGAACACAAGCCTATTAACCGCAACGTGATTCACGAGCAGGGATGAACTCTTCATATAGGCAATATACGTATTGTCACATGGGAAATATGACAGCCGTGTTTACGCTAAAGTCACGTTTTGGATTCAACATAGCAATTGCATGTTATGCGAGATAGCAATTACAATGCCTAAATTGTTTCTCTTTCTTCTGACAAATGTACTTATTGTACATTGCTTTGGAAAAAAGCGTCTGCTCAAAGACCTAAGGGTATATGTAAATTGTTTGTTTGGAGAATGAGGTCTGAGTTTGTCTGGGAATGGGGTCAGTATGTGGTGTGCTGTGTCGGCAAAACTGTTAACTTAACCACACTTAACCATCATAACAGTTAAACAGTGCTTCCTCTATTGTTAGGCATGTAGCCCTCCCACGCTTTCTACGCTTGAGAAACCATCGCGCAGGGAACCAGAAGGGTTATTGTTGCTGTCAGACTGAACACGCATAGTCTTTAAGCAAACGCCTTTTTCCGAACTTAAGCTCCACTCTGTAAACGCTAGTGGGGACGGCAACGTTGGCCGTTAACTTAAAGGTTGCTGGTTCGATCCCCGGGTCTTCATCGCTGAGTGTCGAGGTGTCCCTGAGCGAGACGCCTCGCCCTGACTGCTCCTGACTAGCTAGGCTGTCCCCCGTGCGTGGTTTTCTTTGCCGTCGGAGTGTGAATGTGTGTATGAATGGGTGAATGTTAAGCAGTATCGTAAAGCGCTGTGAGAAGTGGCCACTGGTTAGAAAAGCACTGTTTTGATGCAGTCCACTCAGCATTTTTTTGTGCTATATTTGATGGGATGAGGTAAAATGACTGACTCCAAACAAGGACAAAACTCAAGAACAACTAACTCCAGGAGGGATGTTTAAACTTTAATGACGGGATTAGAAAGGCTGTAATGGATACACCAAACATATAAAGTACAATGTTTGGTAGGGGAGGAGCTATTTTGTTTTAATGTATGACCGGCGAAGGATGTGAGAAGAGGCTATTTTGAAGTTTTCTTATCTAGGTCATGTCTTCATGGGGATTTTTTCTTTTCAATATTTTTGGTGGTTCTCTCTTCCCCAGACTCTTGAAGACCAGAGGCATGGTATGGGCAGACATAGTTAGAAAAAAACATTGTCACATTTATTTTTGGTGTCCCAACAAGCCTCCATTCCTGCTAATTGACTCCAGCGTGACACTGAATGCAACCGAAGCCACTCTCACTTAATCTTACTTAGGAAAGTTAGTTATTTCCTTCAGTAAGGTTTTTGGTTTGAAACCCAATGTCAGCTCTCAATCTGTAGCCAACCCTCTGCCCAACCCCTGAAAGAGAGAGAGACTGACACACACACAACACACACACACACACACACACACACACACACACACACACACACACACACACACACACACACACACACACACACACACACACACACACACACACACACACACACACACACACACACAGTGAGAGAGACACACACACACACATGCAGTGAGAGAGAAACTGACACACACACACACACACACACACACACACACACACACACACACACACACACACACGGTGAGAAAGATAGACACACACAGTGAGAGAGAGGCAAACACAGACACACACACACACACAGTGAGAACGATAGACACACAGTGAGATAGAGACACACACACACATTCAGAGAGAGTCACACACACACTCACAAATTCAGAGAAGGTCACACACACATTCAAAGCGAGACACACACACACACACACAGTGTGTCACACACAGTGAGAGACACGCAAACACGGAGAAAGTGTGTCTCGGGTGGTAGCGTTTGCCTGTGTGTTCGGGCAGGGGTAGGCAATATATAAACAGGTGCATCCATCTTGATTACTCATTTGGCTCCGGCGCGATCCTGGCCGGACCCCCGGGGCCGAGCGGAGCTCAACAAATGGTGTGGCTCTCCCGTCCCGTCCCAATCTGTCCGCGGAAAGAATCCAGAAACTGTGCAACCGTCCATAGACCTGATCAGACTGCAGCGCTATAAACGACGCAATCTGTACTACTAGCTTTTTAATAAAGCACGCTTCATTGGGACTGAGACCTTAACGTCTTTATAGTTTGCTTTCCATGGTTCTGAAACCTTAACGGCTTTATAGTTTGCTATCCATGGTCCTGAATCCTTAACGTCTTTATAGTTCGCTATCCATGGTTCTGAAACCTTAACGGCTTTATAGTTTGCTATCCATGGTCCTGAATCCTTAACGTCTTTATAGTTCGCTATCCATGGTCCTGAAATATTAATTTCTTTATTCTTTGTACGCTATCCATGGTGCTAAACCCTTGTGTTTATAGAGTACGCGTTCCATTTCCATTAAACCGTATGTTTATGGTTTATGTTTGGTTAAAGCGTCTTAGAGTACCATATTAAGCGCTACATAAATTGAATTTATTATTATTATTAGGCTAAGCTATCAATGGTGCTGAAACATAAGGCCCTTATACTGCACTATCCATGGTCCTGAAATATTTTCTTCATAGTTTACACGTCCATGAAACCTTAACGTTTTTATACTTCGCTATCGACCTCGACGGCTTTATAGTTCTCTATCCATGGTGATGATATATGAACGTCTTTATTTTACGCTATCCATGGTCCTGAAACCGAACACCCTTATAACGTGCTATCCAAGGTTCTGAAAAGTAAGGGCCTTATAATGCGCTTTCCATTGTCCTTAAACCGAGTAACCTTATAAGGCGCTATCCATGGTCCAGAAAACTTGTGTTTAAAAAAATATGTATATATTTAAATGGAGGCCACGCTATCCATGGTCCTGAAAACGTATGTTTCATATTGTAGGCTATCTATGGTCTTGATACAACGTGTTTAGAGCACTCTACCCTTGTTCCTGAAATGACGGCTGATGGTGTCAGCCCGGGTAACCTGTGCCGTGCTATTACTTACGAACCCTGCCCCGGCACGCCATATTAGACATTAACAGGCTGTTGGTGCTGCTACGCATCGACGGGCACCGCTCACGCATGGGTGAGCGTGAGGGTATGTGAGCACACACATATGCCGGTAGACAGGAATAAGCTGATGGAACAGCCTAGAATCTCTCTCTCTCTCTCTCTCTCTCTCTCTCTCTCTCTGTCTCTCTGTCTCTAAGTCTCTCTCTCTCTCTCTCTCTCTCTCTCTCTCTCTCTCTCTCTCTCTCTCTGTCTCTCTCTCTCTGTCTCTCTCTCTCTCTCTCTCTCGTTACTAATATCAGGATGAGGCCACCTGGTAACCTGCCATTTTACGGTTGTGGTTTGGCTGGTAGTAATGTGTATCTTAGATGTATTTCCCTGATTGTATTTGTATTGTACCAGCATCTAACCGGCACAATACCTGCCTCTTATTGCATATTACCTGAGCTAACTAACATTTTGCCATTTTGCTCTGAAACGATTGACCTTATTTTTTCTTATGTCCATTATACGTTTATATTTTCCACACTAATTATTCGCCTTTTTAAATGCTGTTTGTATGTATTTTCTAAGTATTTTAGACGTCTGTCTGTATTCATTATACGTCTATGCAAAGTATAACTTTTCCTCGGAATTCATCAACACCATGTGAGGTGGTCCAACTCCCATGATGCAACACAGCCATACACGTTTTATGTATTTCTTATTATATATATTTTTAATTATCATTACTTATTGGCCCTTATTTTTTGGCCATTGCCCTACAATGCATGGGCTCCTTTCCGATATCTCGTGTGTTGTTCATAGTGTTTGTGTGTTTTAATTGGATGACGCGTTTCCCTGGAAACACAAGCGGCAGAGTACCCAGTCGGATGGGGTTATCAGCAGAGGTGAGGTCATCCCCGCGTGCACGGTTAACAAGGTGAGGAGGAAGAGAACACTGTTTTTGGACTGTTGTTTTGGGTGAAGAAAAACACATTGAATTATTGACGACAGAATCCACAATTTCTGTCTCTTGAACCTAATGGCGTATGGAGAGATGGTGGGGGGGGGGCTGGGGACTGCATTGTTGCGAAGGAATATTTTCTTGTTTGTGTCTTGGAATTGTGTGTCTGTGTGTGTGTACAGGAGTCCCATATGTGTTGCATATTGTAAGAGGTGTGCGCATGACATCAACGCTTTGATCATGTGTGTGTGAGAGAGAATGCACTTTACATCCACTGTTCGGTCGTAGGTAGTATTTATTTACACTCTAAATCGGTAAACAAGATTTTCACAGCTAATCAGTAGGAAGTATGGCACTGTGGTGAGGTTGCGTCTGGTCATTCGACAATGCAGGGTTATAGGTTCAAACCCAATCCACAGTCTACCCGTGAGTCACCTTCAAGCTAAAACGCCTTACCCTCTACCAACTCTTTAATGGTATGCGTCTAAAAACAACAACAAAAAAAGTGCTCATACCATTATATTTCTTTGGGTGAAACTTTAATAATAGGTGTATTTAATTACCGGATTGTAATCACAGGAATAATTCGAGACCTTTTGGATAAAACAAAAGTTGTCGAGTGTTTCTGAGGGCGGGGCTTCGAAGCTCCGTTCAGAGCCCCGCCCTAAAAACATGGGAATAGCGCGCTAGCTTTAGCTAGGGGTTGGATTTGTTCTATTCGATACTTCTAGAAAAATCATGCTTACTCTGACTTCTGTCTCCAAATGTCCTCCTCTAGCTTTAAAGGAACATTTTAACACACCATGCATGGCAAAACACAAAGATAAGCGACTGAGAGTGTGTGTGTGTGTGTTGTGGGAGAATATAACATCTTAAAAAACGAGCGGGTCAATTATGGAAGAAAAAGCATTGGTTTTGTTTCCTGATGGCCGCCGACGGCTGGGAGACGCATGTCTTTATAATGGCTGATTTCCCCGAACCGCCATTAGTAAATGTTCATCCATTTCCCCCCCCCAACCGACGAAATTAAAACCGGGTCGATGGCAAATGAAAAAGGAACGGTCTTTGCGGGCGAATGGGAAAACATTAGCGCTTTAATCGGCCCTGAAAAATGAGTGAATGACTTAAAATTAGATTAGGCGCGAATTAGCATAATCAGACAATTGTATTTGTGGAGCGGGTTGTTTTAATTTGGCTAGCTTTTAAGATATGCATCGGGCCGCTTGGAACACGAATCACATCGCAAACAACGCGGAATGGGATTTGAACCAATGGGGCTGAGACGGGCATGTACGGGCATCTGGATATGCGACCGTTTCTATAGTGGGTATATGTTGTTTGGTAGATTTATAGCGATCATGTGCCACTGTGTATTTGTAAGATGAGTTGCTGTGTGTATGATATCCATTGGTGTAATCTGTCAGTCTCTCTCCCTTGCACTCACTCATACATGTGTACTGTGCATGTGTGTGTAAATGCATTTAACGTTGCATGGGTTTGTGCGTGTGTGCACGTTTGTTCACATCCATGTGTGTCCCTGGGAGTGTGTAGGTGGGTGTGTGTGCACGTGTGTTCACATCAGAGTGTGTGTGTGTACATAAGTGTGTATGTGTCCTTGTGTACACATGCATCCAACCGTACATCTTACACGACCAGTATCATAAAATCGCATGCACTACACGAAATACCCACGGAATAGCTGCACATTGTCATGGCGGGGCTGACAGAGCGACGTGCGAAATTGCCCTATCGCTTTCCCCCGGGCTTGGACGTCAACAAGGCCTGCCACTCGACAGGAGGGCCTCGGCACACGATCAGTATCATCAGCCGACGTCTCCAGTTAACCGCTTCGGACCCGAAGATGGATACCCTTGTCTGGTCCTCAAGTGTGCACTGTACAGTCCGACAGTCCCCTCATAGAAAGACTCCCGCCCGCCGAGCTCCTATGTTCGTGGGTGAGCTCACAAGAGACGGACAGCTCTGAACGTGTATGGCTAATTCTTCTGGATTTTTTGCGTTGTCGTTCTTTGTTTGGACGCCGAGGCCAGAGACGGTTGGGATTATTAACGGACGGAGCTGTTACGGGAGGTTAGTCACTGTGTGACCAAGAGGATGTGTTAGGAGCGTGTGACTGATCAGGGGGAACAGTCGGAGAACATTGTGGTTATGAGGGGAATAGATTTGCGTCTATTGATGAGTTATGGTGATTAAACCAGTGGCGCCGCGACATTAGCGCAACTCAGAGCGACTTGGGAGTGTTGACGATAATATTCACTGACCGTATGGAGAAAGGGAGGGAATCTTTTCTTTGTGTTTACACGGTGAGCTGTGGTTTACTATGCCCTAGTGGGAGATGTTGTTGTCACAGCAGAAGTGCAGCACAGTATTGAGAATTTAAAATAAGATACAACTGTAATTTTTGGGTTGATTTCCAACTTATTATTATTTTATATTCGTAACTCATTTATTACTTAGTCGAGGGATGCGGAATAATCCCATCCGAATAAACCAAAATATTATATTTGTGATGTGACAAGTACGAAAACATAATGAATGTTATGAGTGCGTCTCAACTCCGATATAGTTGTCTCCACCGAGACACAAAACAACCCTGTTTCCACCGGTTTCGCCAACTCTTCCAAAAAAGTGTACCGGTCCATATGTCTCTCTGCATCATCCTCCCAATTTCCTGTGTCACCATACCACCTTCCAAATGTTGTACTTTAGCGAATCGTGAGAAAATCTCCTTTAGTGTTCCCCGGCGTTATCCACTCTGTGTCGCCTGCTCCATTTTGTCAACCGGAGTGGAAATGAGCTCCATCCAACTGCATCATAATTGCCCCCCTCTTTTTTCCTGCGCAGAATTCGTGGTAGCACAACTGGGTTTCCGATACGACGCGCGCCATTGATTCGGCTGTCCCTACTTTATAGTTGCGGCCCTGATGTAGTGTGAACCCTCTTCCTCTCTCCCCTACCACCCCTCAGACAGGAGTCGTTTTTAAATGGCGTCATTTGAGATAGTTTCATTCCGAAAATTAGTAGGTGAGCAAAGGGCCCGAATCGTGTTAAATCACAAAGTCGATTCAAATGAAAGCTATTTTTTGCCTTGCGCAGTAATATTTCTGCCCTTGCAGACTCAGTCTAACGGTGTGGCAGACTGGGAGACTTTATTGCGGTATTAATTGTTATTGAGCAGCATTCCCGGCTGAAATCAGGAAATTTTACCTGAAAAACTGGAGAATACATCTGGCTTCGTCCCTGATTATGCTAGAAATACTGGGAACAGACATCGATTTGGTAATAGACTTGCACAGAATGAATAAGAGATACAAGGTTGCATGTTGAAGAATAGAATGCACATTTATTGATTTTAATTGCATGTGTCCTTCAATGTACAGTTTTATCCAGCCTTTATATGCAACTTGATTGCAATCGTTTCCTAACATTGTTGAACTCAAACCCCTAACCCCATCCCTTTACATCCTGACAACATCAATAAATCAAACGTTCACAAAAACTGATTGAATAATTACATGGCTGTCGCATTTATATAATAAAGGGGACCAACAATTCAATTTAGTGCAAATGAATGAATGGCCTGGTCTGTTCACTTACCTACCAAATGGCTACTTGCGCACACTATATCCGTGAACTCATGAACGAGTCCTGAGATAGATAAGGCTGGGCAGAACTATTGCTAAAGCTAGCGAGCTAATCTAGTGATTTGGGTGCGGGGCTTCGAACCTCCATCAAAAGCCCCGCCCCCAAATCACTTGTCTTGGTCACTACCTTTTTTTTGGGGCGGGGGGGGGGATAGTTGCATACAATACTACTAACAAAATCTTGGTGTCTGCGAGTGCCCTAACCTAGCTTTAATATTACATTTCGTCATGATTTAATACTCTGGTACATGGAAGAGTGAGGGGTTCAAGTGACAAAAAAGGCAGGAGAAGTGACCCAGTGGCTGAGCAGCAGATAAATTAAACAGCCAGACAGAGAGCCTCCAATCTGGCCCTCTGTCTTGGCAGATGGAGAGGGGCGATGCGCCAAGCGGTCAGCCTTGTTGTCGCCTTTCACAAATAGACCAGTGCATCAGCGCCACATAATGAGCTGATTAGACGAACACACTCAACAGAAAAAAAAATACTAAAAAGGAAACAAAGACCAAAGAGAAGGCGAAGGTGGCATCGCCCTCGTCTCCTGCGAGTTATTAAAACACACGCAACGGGGATTTCACAATTATTTTCTCTTTTTATTTTCTCTCTCTCTCTCTCTCTCTCTCTCTCTCTCTGCTTCGCTCTCTCTCTCTCTCCCTGCTTCTCTCGTCCAATATACATCTCTCTCTCTTCTTGAGAACAATATCACAGGCATTCCCACTATCTTCCCCTCCAATCCTTGATCTTTTGTCTGAGAGAGAGAGAGAGAGAGAGGGGGAGGGAGAGAGAGGTTGAGATCTGAGTCTACATGGAGGATCAAACGTGGGGGGGGGCCTGGGTGCTAGCGGGAGGTGAGTCTGGGTGAAACGTGCAGAGTCATCGCGTGTTTTCCAAGATGGAGTAGTGACTGGGTGATTTGAGCTCCACACGCAGTGCGCTGCATATTCAGCTAATTTGTTTATTTGGCTATGGCTACGCCATAATGTAGATTATATATATATTATTTTTGATTAATGTGCTCCAGTTCAATATTTTCTTCCTTTTTTGGAGACTTAGTTAAACTATTTCACTAACACAGCTTAATGTAACCCTGTTGGTCTACTGGTCTCGAATACAATTCATTTTTTGTTATTTAGCAGACACTTTTACCCACAACCACATAAGAGTGAATCCTTTCCCGGTGTCATTTAGGAGCAGGTAGATGTTAGGGGAATTTGAACCCAAGGGTTAGACTGCAGATACTGGGGGGTTCGAACCAGAAACCTTTCAGCTGGTGTCACCCACACTATAACCACTAAACTACTCCTACTCCCACGTACTTAAAGTGTAAAGTTGGAAGTGTTTTTGTGTTCTTATTTTAAAGCTGCTCTCTGAGACGCACAACTTGAGCTGGCGCAGCGGAGCAGAATCCCATTACAACGATGTCAATCTGTTTCGTGTTATTACGACCATTATAAAAATAGGAGAGTATATTTACGAGAGTGTTGCGGCAATAAGGTCACCCTCCTTATCGAGGTCCATCCGAGAGGCGGCGGGGGGAGGCAGGGGGTGAGAGACGGAGAGAGTGAGAGACTCCATGCTGCAGTGTGAGCTGCCAAATTAAATATGTGAGGACGCTCCCTGACGGGCTTCAATCACATGACCTTCATCAAAAGTTATTTCCAACCGGCGGAGCTCAAGCGTGACTCACCCCCACCTCGGACACGACACACAGCGGCTTTATGGGATGTACGAGAGGTGTGTGTGTGTGTGGGGGGGGGGGGTTATTGAGTTGTTTGGTGATTATCATAATGTTTTTCCCCCGTTGGTGAAATGTCGGAGCGTTGATCGACGGCGTTGTCGAATTAGCAACAAATCGCAGCAAATCAGTTTTTTGTTTTTTTTCTGACGGTTTTGGACAGGGGAAACCATGGCAACCAGTTTGACCCATCATCTCTTCGTTCTGTTCTGAATTTTTTCGGGGGGCTTTTGTGCCATTTCATCATGCAGCGAAGTGATTGTCCCGATTGTCCAGGAAGGGCCAGGGGAATTTGTTGGTGGTTTTTGGGGGAGAGAGGGCTTTAAATCAACACTATGTAGACTGGCCCCTGAAGAAACACACATATTTAAATCCCTTTCTGACAGCTCCATCCATGCCCTTGTCAAAAAATGTTTCTTCAGCAGATGTTTTGTAACATCTGAAACGAAAAAGGAAGCAATTGAGTTTGTGGTTTCCTGCCCAGGTTCTGTGTGGTCCCCCTCTCTCTGCCAATAAGTTCTGCTATAAGGCAACACGATTGCTGGATCTGACGTTATTCAATCGGTAACTGCTCATATGGACTCAATCAATAGACGCCCTTGACATGAAAAAGGCCCTTCTGAAACAACTCATCCTCTCACACAGCGAGTGTCAATTCATGGACCTCTCAGAAATCTCCTGATGATTCGTGGTTAAGTTATTTATTAGCCACTTGCACGTTAGGCTGAGAACAATAAAAGCATGAAGTGAAGAGGACACATAAATCGATTGGTTGTGGAAATCACTTCAATACTTCAACACTACTCAGTTTCCATACAGTTGACTTCTTCCAAGCTGTCTCAGGGTCGCTTGTTACCATAGTTACGCTATGTGTTCATTGATCAATCGTTAATTTTCCTTTGTATTCAACACCTGACATTACACAACGCGTTATTCTCAAAACTTACTAAAAAGTAGGTTTGTATTTGTTTAATTTGAAAATGTTTAATCGGAAAATATGACGATAACTAAAGCTGACACTGAGACTATGGATTGAAAATTGGGTGGACAAGCAATGGGCCGAGAGATTGCACAAAGATTATGCCAAGAAATATCTATTTATGGAAAGAAAATGTGTGAGGGAGAAGAGATTTATGTTAATGTCATTCACAGCTGGACTTTGCCTGCAGACTTTTCCAATAACAACTGGGTGTTGCACTGTTATTATAGATGCCGATGGATACTGTTAGCATTCCAGGGACTAACTTGGCTAGCCGAGCTTATCCCCAGATAATGTTGCTATAACTTTAAATACATTTGAAAAGTTGTTGTGCATGTGTGTATGTAAATCACTGTCGATATTTAGCAGACCCCTTTGTCAAAAGCAACTTAAAGTTACCGGTTCTAAAAAGTTTGCCAGATACGTCGTTAAGGAGCAGGTAGGGGTTAGCTTAATCTCAGACCTAGCTTTCCTAATAGTGTAACGGCAGAACTTCACTGTGGAGACAGCAGAGAGACAGGGCCGAGAAACCAGAAACAGAGTTGTTATAGTTTTAATACGTGTACTTCTGTGTCTACAAGGTGTTGATTCAAAACTTTTACAGAGCCTTTTTTTGCGACTGCCGGCCGGGTTTGTGTTGGCTCATCATGAACTTACAGATCACCACCTCTCGCAGTTTGATTTGTCGAAAAATAAATGAGACACGAAAGGAAGTGAAATGCTGTGTTCATCCACATTTGAGCTCTCCTGCTAGTTTCTGAAGTCTGAGTCTTTAGAGTTCGGTTGATATGTTCAAGAGTCTTTGAATGCACAACATTTTACCTTTGAATTGTCAAGAACTGTATCCATCACTAGACGATTCTACTTCCTATACACCCTGATGAATAAATATAATTTATTTAGTTACCTTTTTCTAAATACAGAACAGTACCATGCTTACACTTCATAAAGATGTTTTTCGTTTTTTCATCACTGATAATTCAGTTAATTAATCTGAACACATAAAGAGTACACGTTCACAATAACACTACACATCCCCTGAGACCATTGGCCTCAAGGAGAAAAACCAGCAGCCCACCGTTTTTTATTTCATTTTTATAATTTTTAATTATTTTATTTGGGTCCCAACCCACAGTTTAGGAATCAGGCTATACATAATTGTTTTAATCTCAATAATGGAGGCAGTGGGTAATCTTAGCCTCAAGGGAAGCGCTTAATCACAGCATGTATGGCGGGAGTATCGCTGTGGAAGAGAAAGAGGCAGTTTGGGGAGCTAATGCGTAGCCTAGCATATCATATCGCACAACGGGGGCTGCATTATAAAGGACAAACAGAGCAAAATGGAGACATAAGACGAAAAGCTTTTCACGCTGCTTGAATACATGCTTCCTGGAGTGAATCACTGTTATGAACAACCCTCTTTGGCGCTAGAAGTTTAAGTAAATGCTTCGACGTTAAAACAATGGACATCGTTGATCGCTTTCTAAAGCAACCTTTTTATACTGTAGGCAGACCTTTCATTGTAAAACCAAGGAAGTGATTAATCAACGTTTTTTCAAAACATTGACAAAACATTGATTTTCTAAACGTTGAAATATGTTGAAGAGCTAAAGTAATGTAAACTAAAAACGTAGTTTATAAGTACCATACTTGAGACATGATGTGTGTTGTGGAGAGGGCCTGAGGGTCTATCAATCCATTTGGTTTGATGGACCCTCAAACTGTGGAGCTTCTAACCCTTCCATCAATCCCCCACACCTCCTCTCCTTACACCCTTGAGATGTTTTCCAAGAGTTGTCTGTCTTCTAGGGTTCATTCAACCCTATTTCTTTTTGAGCCCATCTGCTCCAATACTGAAGCAAAGGATGACAATGGATTCGAGTTGACTTTGAATACGAGTTTGCAGAATTTTAAGAAGTTTCAGAGTTTGAACATTTGTTCGGGCGATTTAGACTAAGAGTGTCATGAGAGTCTCAGCATTCTCTTATTTGGGTTTAGTGTTTCGTTTTTTCTATGTTAGGTACTGGCTTTTGAAGTCTGATTTTGGGAGGGAGGGAGGGGGAGAGGGGAGAGGGAGGGAGAGAGAGAGGGAGGGAGAGAGAGAGAGAGAGAGAGAGAGAGAGAGAGAGAGAGAGAGAGAGAGGAGGAGGAGAGAGAGAGAGAGAGAGAGAAGAGAGAGAGAGAGAGAGAGAGAGAGAGAGAGAGAGAGAGAGAGAGAGAGAGAGAGAGAGAGAGAGGTAAAGAAGACAAATTAGCTTGACCCAGCATCGGACTGTGTCTACCTCAGGACTACCTCAGTCCATACTGCAGTAATGGATTGACCCTGACATCGCAGAAGCCCAGATCGATTTAACATTAAAAAAAGAAGGAACAACCCAATTCCATAGTGAGGGTGTTAAAGGATCTCCTCCCCATGGTAACCAGGGGAGATTCTGGGATGGGGCCCTGAGACTAATCAGCCCCTAAGTTGGAACAAAGACTCTTGCCTTGACATCAGAGACCCCGATGGATCAATGAAGACTGCTGCAGCTGACCAATAGACCTTCTTCTCTGGGTCGACCTTCATGGTAGGACAGAGTCAGGTTGTCGCTCGTAACACGAAGAACCAGGAGTAATATGTACACAATTACAGGGAATGGGTTAACCTATTGATTATTAGTGCCAGGCACTTGATTCTATGAACATCTTTAGTGTTCCGACAGCGATATATCGTTGTTACCTTTCTTTTGACTTATGTACTTGACATGTTTTGCCGCCTGAGGAACGCTTGCACCCGTTCGACTCCTGAAACAATCTTAGTTAGAACTTAAACCACCGCTGCGACCAGCCAGCCTCGTCGGGAACCGTCAGGGTGAGGCACCTCACTCAGGGACACCTCGACCCTCAGCCAGGAGGGGCCGGGGATCGAACCAGCCACCTTCAGGTTACAACCCGTCCACTCTTACCTCCGAAGCAGAAGCAGAAAAGAAAAAAAATTGTAAACGCACCAGCGGCTCCTGCCGTCAAACTCGGGGGCCTCCTCCAGCCCCGTCCTCCAGAGAGAAACGGAGAAGGAGGGGGAAAAGGAGAGACATTGCATGTGTAGTATGTATAGGCCTGTGATCAGAGATCTCGGGGGGGCCCTTAGTGGTGCTCGGGGATCGGGGGGGGGGGGATCGCCGTCTGTCCTGGAGATAAAGGCGGGGCCGCGCGCTCAGTATTTCTGCATGGTTAATCCGACGGCACCTTCTGAGGAGATCCAATTAAAGCTCTCCTTCAAGCGAGTGTGTGTGGGTGGGTGGCGGAAGGGGGGGGGGGGGGGGGGGGGGGGGTGGGTGTCGGCGTGTGTGTGTGTGTTTGTGTTTCGGCAAGCTTGAGTGTGTGTCGGGCATGTATAAGTGTGGGTTGGCATGCATGACTGTGTGTGTGTCTGTGTTTCGGCATGCATGTCTGTGTGTGTTGTCAGTGTAGGTCGGTATATGTATGTGTGTGTGTGTGTGTGTGTGTGTGTGTGACCGGCGGAGCCTGGAGCCGAGATGAGCAGAAGGCTGAGAGGTGGGGGGGGGAGGAAGGGGAGGAGGAGGAGGAGGAGGAGGGAAGGGTCTCTGTTTTAATCATTTCAGATCAGTGTCACTGTATTTAACCAGCTGCTGCACACATTCCAGAAGAACAGGTTGTGTATATGTCTGTGTCTGTGCGTGTGTGTGTGCGAGAACGTAAAAGTGTGCACACGCAAGAATGTAAAAGTTTTCGCTTTTGTGTGTGTATCTTTGTGTGAGTGAATTTGCAAAGGGGTAGTGTGTGTATGTTACTGTGTGTGTGTGTGTGAGTGTGTCGGTGTGCATCTGATTGGGTGTTTGGGTTTGTGTGGTACTACAGAAGCAAAAAGCATTAACACTCCGCTCAATGGGGAATGATTTCATGAGAAGTGTGTGAGCATAGCTGTCAAACAGGTGAAAATGCATAAAGACGCACACGCGCGCGCGCACACACACACACACACACACACACACACACACACACACACACACACACACACACACACACACACACACACACACACACACACACACCCCCTAGCACACCCCTCCAAAACCACCCCTTAATCCCTTCTGTGTTTAAATTAATTGTTTCTTCACTTTAGCGAAACTCACTCACCCCGGTCCCCTTTGTGTTACAACTTACGTAAATATTATTGACAAACGCTCAGAGGCGTCTGAAGTACAAAAGAAATAATAAAGTAATACTGAAATAATATATCATATTGATGTTTGACAAGATGAGGAATGGTTTGCTGAACGTTGTTTTTGTATTGATAGTCTAGCAAATTAGTTTTATCGTTGAATGTCTACCCCGAGAAAATATCTTCATATTTATCTTTGAATAAGACTTAATATGTGTGTGTGTGTGTGTTTGTGTCTGTGGAGATGTAGAGAATGTGTGTGGGTGTGTGCTTTGATACACAGAATGTGTGTGTGTGTCGTGATATAAAAAGTGTGTGCATATGTGGTGATACAGAAAGTGTGTGTATGTGTGTTTGATGACAGGCAAGGCAAGGCAAGGCAAGGCAACTTTATTTATATAGCACTTTTCATACACAAGGCAGACTCAAAGTGCTTCACATATATGCTTCACATGTAAAATAGAAAGTGCAATGTATTTAAGAGAAAATTAAATTGAAAGTTAAAAAGGCTTTTTTTTTAAAAAAAGGCTTTTTCACATACAATCTGATACAGATTGTGTGTGGGTGTGTTTGTGTGTGCGTTGATATATGGAATGAGTGTGGGTTTGTACGTTGATACACACAATGTGTGTGGTTTGTGTGTTTGTTGATACACACAATGTGAATGTGTGTGTGTGCTTGTGCTCAACTCTTCAGATCATGACGAAACAATACAGATTGTGTGTGTGTGCTTGTGCTCAACTCTTCAGATCATGACGAAAACAAACCACGCCATTCTTTTTATAGAGAGGGCCGAGATAAACACACACACGCACTCACTCATTCACTCACTGTAACACACACACAAACACACACACACACACACACTCTTTCTAACGCACACCACACACTCACTCACTCACTCACACACTCACTCACTCACTCACTCACTCACTCACTCACTCTAACACGCACACAAACACACAGAGAAACAAACACACACACACTCACTCTAACGCACGCACACATACACACACACTCTAAGCAGCGTGAAGACCTGCCTTTGAATGTAGGCTAATGCGATGCTGTGTTGTCTCAGCAGCCAACAGTAATCGTCGGTTCTCCTACCTTCTGAGCGGCGTGCAAAAAACCTGGCGTGGAAATAAAGTGTGGCGGCTATCAGACGTTTTAAACATTCACAAAACCTCCCCTTCTTAAATCATGGCTGTGGCCCGGAGGTATTATTTCCTCCTTTTAGATGTCATGAATAAAAACGCAGCAATTTGTGCACGGAGAGGGATTAGGCGGGGGAGCAACCGGGTAATGTGTCTCAGATACATGTTGTTTTAGCCTCCTTAGAAGCTCCTTAGACTGTCGGCCATGCAGGCTTCGAGGGTCTGAGCGAGATGGAGGGAAAAAAGGTATCATCATGGTGATGATGATGGGGAATGGTACATGATCGGCATCGATATCAAAATATACGCTGATAATTCATAATTGTTGTGGACATATTAATCGTAACTATAATGTAAACGTGTTTACAAGTTATATTCACCTTGTTTATTCATTACCAGTCAGTATAATGGATTTAAATACAGTCTTCTTTGGCCTAGAGATACCTCCCTTCCTCTCTCTAACTGAGAGATGTTAATAAGGTTTGCATTCGCATTGCAACTGTTGCCACGGAGTTTGATACAGACGCCATGCCAATTGACTGACTTCTTTGTTGTGTCGATTCCTTTAACTGTATTTTGGTGGAGGAGGAAGAGAAAAGGGGGGATGAACGCCAAACAAGACGTAAGAGGAGAAGGGTAGCGTAGAGTTAATCGGACCAGGGCCCAAGATGGTGAGGAGGAAGAGGAAAGTTGTCAACGATATAGTAAGATACATGAAGGGTAATCGTGCATTTTATTTTTTTACTTATACACGTCAAAAAAGGTTTCACACTTTTCTTCTTTGAAGAATGTTTAGAGACATTTCAAAAGGGTCAAATGAAACACAGCAAAAATGTTGCTAATGACCATCCCCAGAGCCAATGTAGCTAACTGGTTAACCTCTGTCGGTTTTCAACAGAAGTACCTCTACGACCGGCAATGAACTCACAGACTTGGAGGCGAGATGCATCTCCAAAAAAATACCCTCTCCAGGAACAACTGAAGTACCAACAGTAACAATGTTACCCTAGAGCTGTAAATAATACATAGTTTCATGCAGTTTTTGGCTGTTCTGTGTTTCTCAGTCGCAGAGATCCAGGCAGGTATGTTTAATTTACTTCCTCTGTACTTTTTCCCAGTTGGTTTCAGGCCTCCATTGCGTAAAATAAGGGCAAAATCCCTAATTGAAGTTATTCAACACCGGGATTATTATAAATATGTCCTACCTAACGTTCCATGAGCTTTCCATTTTACTTTTGAGTGTATTTTGTGGAAAGTTGATTCACACTCGTCGTACTATAATACAACTTGTACGCTGACCTAACTAACGAGCAACCTTTCGTGTGTGTGTGTGTGTGTGTGTGCGTGTCAGTGTGTGGGCCCCCTCGAACCAACCGACATTTTCACCCCTGAAACGCCTGCCGGCGAACCTTTTTAGTCAGGTTAAAACTTCCGGCAACCGAGTGGCAGGCGATCAGGGCCCTGTGGCGAAACAACCGCCTCGCAGCCTCGCCTGGCGTTCCGAGCGTTCCCGAGCTCTCCGCTCCGTGTGCGAACCCTGATTCACGGGTGAAAAAAAATCCTCCTGCTTATTACCGGGAATTAGAATCAAGTCCGAGGCGGATGGCGACTGCTCGTTCGGCGTCGCCATGGGAACCGCAAGAAGAAGCGAGCGTACTCGGGCGGAACTAAAATCCACACCGGCGGTGGATTTGTTAACGCTGATTACCCTAGATGAGTTATTGAACATACGGGGTGCGTCAGGTTTGCTGTTGAAGATGGAAAAGTGTCGCAGACCGAAATGAGACAATTTTTCCACCCGAGGCAAGACACGGGAAGCGGTTCTGTATGCTTTTATTTACAGCAAGGAAACTTTCCCCACAAAGTTTGCTACAATGTTCTTTTTCTTTTTTATTCACGAAGAATTTACAGATTGGAAGCCATTTTGTGTTGCCCACATCCTGATGTCTTTATAAAGATATGTGTGTCTGGGTAAATAAATGTATGCGTGTGTTTGTGTCTATGCATGTGTCGATATTGTAAGTTTGGATTTGTACATGTGTATGTGTGTGTCTACATGTATTTGTGTGTGTGTGTGTGTGTGTCCATGTGTGTTTCTACACATAATTGTGTGTGTCTGTGTGTGTGTGTGTACATGTGTGGGTCTACACGTATTTGTGTGTGTGTGTGTGTGTGTGTGTGTGTGTGTGTGTGTGTGTGTGTGTGTGTGTGTGTGTGTGTGTGTGTGTGTGTGTGTGTGTGTGTGTGTGTGTGTGTGTGTGTATACGTATTTGGCTGTGTACATGTGTGTGTAAGTGTGCGTGTGCCCTTATAAAACCTGCAGCCCCAGCAGGGGTCAAAGTTCGATTTCCTCAGTCCTCATTAACTCAGGAGCGCTGACATTTGTCAAACTTACGTAAAAGACGGGAACAAAACTGGAACTTCCTCGACTCCAATGTTTGCCATTATGAGAACTATCTCTGTGCTCCGATAAATAATGCAGGGCCCTCTCTCTCTCTCTCTCTCGCTGTGCATGTCTGTGGCTCGATGAAAGCGGAAGGCGTCTGCTGGAACAAGTGGCCGGTGATTATGAGCGGCAAACTGCAAACTATCTAACTGCTAATTGATTGTCGGGAGTGGGGGGAGATTGGGGAGAGAGGATGGAGGGAGGGGGGTTGAAACCCTCTTTTGGGGGTGTTCTGCTTTTGTTAGGCTACAGCTTTTAAAGCTCAGAGGATTCTGTGCTTCGTCGAGACGCCTCGGGGAATGGTTGATGGACGTGTCGATCTGAGGGAGAGCGATGGACGGATTGAACTGGAGAGGAGAGTGATATCCATGGATACGGGATTGACGGACAGCTGGACAGCCTTGGACGGGACGAGTGATGGATGGAGGGAGGGTTGGTTTGAGGAGGACAGATGGATGATTGGATCGCCCCCGATTGACGTTGAATAGATTGAATGGAAACGAGGGAGGGAGGGACGACTTACGGACGGACAGATGGACGGCGTCGAGCCAAATGAAAGACAGATTAATACACATCATAAGGGATTCATTAACTTGGACCGACCACCGAAGGAAGACGAGAACAGACCCACAAAGACATCAAACGCTGAGGCGAGGCGAGAAACAGAGCAAGAGACTCTGCAACAAGAGGGGGGAGATTCACCCCGACTCTCTAAGAACTCTGCTGACGGGCCGAGCCTGTCAGAACTGAGGACCCCGACATCAAAGGATACAAACCCAGACCCCCCAAGGGCCCTTGCTGCGCTTCATCCCTTCTCTGGTTTGGGGGCGAGTCTGTGAAGAACGGGCTCTTAAAGGCCCTCTGAATAAGTGTTATAATGGAAGCCCCCCCCAGATTCAGAGTCTGTTTGCTGTTTATTGTGCAGCTGCGGATCAACCTCTGAACCTCGCTCTGCCCCGTGACTAATGAGCTCCTCAGCCCGAGCGGAACGGCTCTGAACCAACGGTCGGCGGCGGATCTCTGCTGCCGCCGCCGCCGCCCACAGGACAGGGACCGGAGCCCAGCGATCATAACGCCTGGCACGAGGCGATGCGCGAGAGTGCAACGTGTACCTGAGAGTGGGACGTGTACAAGATGGCGTTAATCAGACTTCCAGGGATGGGTGAGTCAATGTCCAACCGAGTAAGGAGTGCAACATGTATACGAGAGCGCAACATGTGAGAGTGTCATGTGTAAACGAGAGTGTAACGTGTACATTAGAGTGCAACATGTGGCAGGGGCAACATGTGAGGGTGCCAAATGTGAGAGTGCAACGTGTACATTATTAGAGAGTGCAAAATTTTTAGCGACTGCAACATGCACATGTGAGCAACATGAGAGGATGCAATGTGTGCATGGGAGTGCAACATGCACATGACAGTGCATCGTGTGGTGGAGTGCAACATGTGAGGGTGCAACGTGTACATGAGAGTGCCCACATGTTCATAATAGTACAAAATGTGCATGATAGTGCAACACAGGCATTAAAGAGTGTATGGTGTACATGAGAGTGCAACATTACATGGGAGTGCAATAATGAGAGAGTGCAACATGTAGAAGATGGAATTCGTCAGACATCCTTCTTGTCATCCAGAGAGGGATGAGATCATGTTTTTGTCTCTGGGACATTTATCAATAATTGCGGTACACAATTTAAATAGATATTACAAAAATATGTTTGATAGGCTTTCTCGAGCAGCAGTTTATCATCGTCAATTCATGCGTAATGTGCCCCCGAAAGGGCCTTGGTGGAAATTGTAATTAATGAATTTAGATGTTTTGTGCTCGTCTCGACTGCACACTTTTCAAAAAATGAAATATTGGACTAAATCTGTTTGTGTTTTTTAAAACAGCCAACCCGAGGTGAAAGATACATTAGCTTGATAATCTAGCGCTGAGATTCCTAGCTTGGTTATATGTCTTCAATTTAAGTTTTTTTT